>NC_045543.1:115253490-115305990 GCF_009769535.1 Thamnophis elegans
AACCTCAAAACTTAAATTAATTATACAATTTAAAAAACAATGACAAAGAATCATTTCCATTTCCAATCCTGTGCATATGTGGGATGTTAGGAATGTAATCTAACGGTTGGGTTGGCAATATATAAATCATGTAACAATGCTATACCTGTTTCTTTAAATCATGCTGTAAAATGTGATTGGTTGCTGTTTTCCTCAATCGGCCATAAGAGGGAGCCAGAATGACTGTTAGCTCTCTGTTAGATGCTGGGCTGATCTGATCTGAGTGTTTTGGAAGCTGGCTGTTAGAAAGTGCTGTGAGCTATTGTAAGTTTTGCAACTGCTAGCAAACTGAGTACTGAACTGATTATATGATACTGGACTGAAAGACCAAAATGAACCAAAATGCTAAATTTCCTAGTCTCCTGCTCTCCTAATTTCCTCATGAGGAACAAATGAGTGGAACACAAAACATGGCTGATCCCTTAACAGAAAGACATTGATGACTGTCTGTTTTATCCGTGTATGACTTGGACTGTTTGATGGAGTCTGATACCTCTATTTCCACGAAAGTAAAAGCCTACTTAAACTGCAGTGTTTCTGTATGCTGGTTTGTGTGTTCTCCAACAACACTCTCACAACTCTTCTCTGAACGTACTCGCTCTCCTGGTTAGAAGGTTTATTTTTGTTATTTTTGTCTTGGCTAACATCAGTGTTCTTGACATTGCAATCAGCAAAGCACCAAGTAAAAATGGGATTCCTATATGAAGCCATGAAGCTCTCACAAAAGAATATTATTATTTGGCTCAATTCACCAATAAATCCCCTAGATCCATGATGGCAAACCTATGGCATGTTTGCCAGAGGTAGCACTCGAAGCCCTCTCTGTGGGCACACATGTCATCGCCAGCTGCTCTTCTGGGCCAGCTGATGTTTGCGTGTGCCAGAGGCCCTGAAATCTGAAGACCAGTTGGCATATGTGCACTGGTCTTCGGGTTTCCGGGGCTCCGGCATGCGTGAAGACCAGATAGCTGGGTGGTCTTTGAGTTTCTGGAGTTCTGGCGTACACACATGTTCTGGTTTGGGCACTTGGTGCTGAAAAGGTTCGCCATTACTGCCCTAGATGTTCCTCCAACTGGAATATTCTACAAATAGTGAGAAGCATAAATTTTGGGCTGCGTGGGTATCATTATATCCCAAAGAAATCATATTCTGCAATAAGAGTATCATGCCAACTATCAAGCACAGAAGTGAGAGTGCTTGGGGCTGCTTTGCTTACTTTGAATCAAACAGATTATCAAGTCATCTGTCTGTCAGTTGAAACTCAAGCATGAGTGTACAGGAAGACAATAAGCGAAAATATACAAGCAAGTATAAAAGAAAATTAATGAATGCAATGTTTTAGAAGGGCAAAGTCAGTTGACAACTAATTACCATAAAAATGCTGCAGCAGCACCTAGAAAATCTCACAGTTCACCATGGAGGAATGGGCCAATATTCTAATACAGCAATATGAAAGACTGCTCACCAATTATAGGAAGCATCTGGTTGGAGTTATTACAGTTTAAGGTAGTGCAGCCAATTACTGAACCTAAAGGACAATTACTTTCAGATTAGCCCATTACATGTGGATTTTTTGGTAAGATACTTTGGTGTTATTTGTAGTTAGTTTGTATTTGTATTTGTATTTATTGCACATTTATAGGCCGCCCTTTTCCCTGAGGGGACTCAGGGCGGCTTACAATCAAAGGGGAAAGGGAGTGTAGGACAAATACAAAAAGAGATGTGAACAAAGGTAAATTAAACAGTAAAACACAACATTCACTCAGCAATCGGGAGGGGCGAAAGTAGACTTATCCCCAGGCCTGACGGGCTAGCCAGTTCTTAAGGGCTGTGCGGAAGGCCTGGACGGTGGTGAGGGTACGAATCTCCACGGGGAGATTGTTCCATAGCGTCGGAGCCGCAACAGAGAAGGCTCTCCTCCGAGTAGTCGCCAGTCGGCACTGACTGGCGGATGGAATACGGAGGAGGCCAACTCTATGCGATCTGATGGGACGCAGGGAGGTAATTGGCAGAAGGCGGTCTCTCAAATAGCCAGATCCACTACCATGGAGCGCTTTATAGGTGGTGAGTAGGACCTTGAAGTGCACCCGGAGATCGACAGGTAGCCAGTGCAGCTCGCGGAGGATTGGTGTTATGTGGGCGAACCGTGGTGCGCCCACGATCACTCGCGCGGCCGCATTCTGGACTAGCTGAAGTCTCCGGATGCTCTTCAAGGGCAGCCCCATGTAGAGCACATTGCAGTATTCCAGCCTGGAGATCACAAGGGCTCGAGTGACTGTTGTGAGGGCCTCCCGATTCAGGTAGGGCCGCAACTGGCGCACCAGGCGAACCTGGGCAAATGCCCCCCTGGTCACAGCTGAAAGGTGATGGTCAAAAGTCAGCTGTGGGTCCAGGAGGACTCCCAAGTTGCGGGCCCTTTCTGAGGGGTGTAGATTTTGTCCCCCCAGCCTGAGTGATGGTATGTTGGTCAAATTTTTGGGAGGAAAACACAACAGCCACTCGGTCTTGTCTGGGTTGAGTATCAGCTTGTTTGCTCTCATCCAGTCTTTAACGGCCTCAAGACCCCGGTTCATCACGTCCACCGCTTCATTGAGTTGGCACGGGGCGGACAGATACAACTGTGTATCGTCCGCATATTGGTGGTATTTTATCCCGTGCCTCCGAATGATCTCGCCCAGCGGTTTCATGTATATGTTAAATAGTAGGGGGGATAGGACCGACCCCTGCGGCACCCCATAAGTTAGGGGCCTCAGGGACGATCTCTGCCCCCCTACCAACACCGACTGCGACCTGTCCGAGAGATAGGAGGAGAACCACTGCAAAACAGTGCCGCCCACCCCTATCTCCCGCAGTCGTCGCAGAAGGATACCATGGTCGATGGTATCGAAAGCCGCTGAGAGGTCAAGGAGGACTAGGATGGAAGCATGGCCTCCATCCCTAGCTCTCCAGAGATCATCGGTCAATGCGACCAAAGCGGTTTCTGTGCTGTAACCGGGTCTGAAGCCAGACTGGAAGGGGTCAAGATAGTTAGCTTCCTCCAAGGTACGCTGAAGCTGGAGAGCCAGTTATGCAAAAAAATTCAGAAACTTCAAAAGGACAAAGAGTTTTTCCCCACAAAACTGTACCTTTGAACAATTCTTACGGGACTTCTCTGTTGGGTTCCAATGCCAAAGATAATTCAGTGCTTATTCTCACTGCTTTTCAGTTTCTTATTTCTGTCCTCACTTCATTTTGAAATGCATTACTGTTTCCTTTGCTATTCTGAATCTTCATTTCAGCTATATGCCTAACATTTCTTTATTTCTTTCTTTTAAGATCGCTGAAAATGTTTGATAAGTGGATAAAAAGACAGGTCCAAAATATTTGAACAAACTGAACTGAAAGGTAAACTGTGCAAGATTAAGGAAGGAAAACATCTACAGGTTGCAAATAATTTTCCAACCTGCAATTTCAAATGTCTGAATGATATAGCAGAAGCCAACTGAATCTGAATCTCCACTAATGCTCCTAGAAAGTAATGGCAGAAACCTTGCCTACCATCTATCTTCCTACGCACCAAAAATTATGCATCAGGTAAAACTGTTTTGTTACTTTGCAAGCATTTACATTTTAATCTGAGTTCAGAGGACTTTATATTTCATACCTGTATGGTTTGAATAAGGTTGCCAACTCTTTATTTTAAAATTTCTAGTATTTTGAAATAAATATGGCTGTTAGTTTTGTCAGGTTTGTCTACCTGGTTTCCTTGAAAATAAGACCTCCCGGATAATAAGCCCAATCAGGCTTTTGAGCACATGCGCTAAAATAAGCCCTTCCCTGAAAATAAGCCCTCCCAAAAATATTGCAATGCAGCAGCCACGAGGTCACCATGCTTACTGCCTCCTGCACCTGAAAAATAATACCTCCCCAAAAACAAGGCCAAGTGTTTATTTCAGGGCGGTCAAAAGAAAATAAGACTGTGTCTTATTTTCGGGAAAACATGGCATACTAATCCATGCTGACCCATGATTTATTCCTGAAGAAAAGGGCATATATGCCATGTTCTATTGAACCTACCTGGGGAGGATAGGACTTTTTTGATATCTCATTAGAAATAACAATCTAGACAGCATCGATCCCTGGGGAAGCCTTCCCCTCTGCAGCCTTCCCCTCTGCAGAATCTTGGCTATTATCGCATCCAAAATCCAGGAAGACATCCAATACACTATTCCACAGGTTTGCCAATGTGAGGCCTTATGAAACTGGACTTAAGGGACAAGGTGGGGTTATTCCTGCTGTATCCTCCACTGTGCTGTTTGTCATTACCCCTTGCTGAGGTGCTTGACCTTATCACCTGGTTAATTCCCCTTACTTACTGCTGTAGAATTTATTTCTTTAGCTTCTAAACACTGCAATCTACTAGGACTAGTGATGGATAACAACCAACCTCAACCAATAAGTGGGAGTTGTAGCTATAGAGTCCATTTTTATTTGATATACTAGTTGTAGCCATTCTTGAATCAGGATGACTGGCCACAGTCATGTCTTTGTCCCACCATTGCTGGATTATTGCAATGCATTATATATATAAAGTGGGCTGGCCTTGAAACGGATTCAGAAACAATACTAGTGCAAATGTTACTGTTTCATTTCAAATGGGTAATGGTTTAGAATCATTATAGCCACATTGCAACTTTATTTCTGGAACTGCACTGTTAACTATTTTGTTTCTGGGTTTAATTCATGCTATTGGTTATAACTATAAAGCCTTACAATATAACTTGGATCCTGGATACTTCCAAGACCCCCTAACTCAAATATGCTACCCATCTGGTACAAAACAGCAGAGGACATGGAAGTCACTACTCTTTGGGAGATGGGCAGAAATTAGCCTTCTTTGTAATGGACCTCTATCTTCTGAAATACTCTGTCTCCCACCACCACCACCAAAATTAGGGTGTTTCCAACCTTGCATACATTCAGGAGTGCAGTTAAAGCACTGTTTTTAAACAGACTTTAAGAAAAGAGTACTGTTGCTATGTCTAAGTTATGGGTGTGCTATCCTGCAAGTTTTTTCACAAGGCTGAGGAAAATTCAATAGTTATATAAATTTCAGCAACTGCTAGCATTAACTTTAGAAGTCAATTTATCACAGCCAATATGAAAACTTAGGGGTGTGGGTGTTTTTTTTTTACTAAGAACCTCTGTGTGACTGGGTAAAGAGGTTGTTCTTTTAACTGGTAAGGTGCAGGTGCCCAGGACATGAATCTCTAAAGCACTGGATATTTAAGTAATAAATCGTGTGTTTTTTTCCCATACTGGTAGCTGGTCTACTGATTCCATTATTATTGGTTATATTATACCAGTTATGAGTCATTTAAAATCCACAACTGAAATAACAATAAATATTTGTAAACAAACATAGGTAACCTATATGCATTTAATAACCCTGTTCATAGACAGTGCAGTCAGTTGTTTTCCAGCATATCTACCTACAATGGACCTGGCCCCAGAGGTATGCGATGCCTGAAAAATCAACCTACAGTGAAAAGTCAGGCTCATAAAAATACACTAAATCTAGGCTGAAAATGATTATCAATAGTCTTCTTAAGAGGCACAGAGATGAAACAGTGCAATGTGCAAATAGTCATCATCCCTTTATACAATTTCAGCCAGTTGACAGCAACAGACTCACACAATTGTGATGGCTGTGTGCATTTGCTTCTTGTTTTAAATCTTATGCGTCCTACTTGAAAGAATCCCTAAATTCAACAGAGGAGCAAGGAGCTGTCATTTCTGCAATTATTATTAAATGACTAGATGATACAATAAAAAACAATCTGCCACAGTAGCAGGGCATTCTTGATATATGATTATAATGTGCAAACACATTCCTATTTATTTAGCATTGCAAACACAATAGCAGACTGTCAATTTAATGGTCAGTTTGTTGGTGTTTTATTCTTATGAAAAATCTAGGTAAAATAACAGAGGTTTTGATTACAGAATCAGACAGTTGGAAGGACTATTTAGACCACTGAGCCCAACTCCTTACTCAATAAAGGAATTCAAATTAAGACATCCCTAATAGAAGGCTATTTAGCCTCTGATTGAATATATTAAATTAAGACCAGCCCATTATCCTGCTAGATAATTGGTCAAACTCCACTCATTGTTTCAAAGTTGTTTTTTTTTTTAAACAATCATAAGTTACCTTATTGTAACTTGAATTCCGAAATAAAATATATAATTTTGATCTTCTTTCTGTGAAACATATGAGAATCAGCTTGGTCCAGTGGTTAAGGCACCAAGGGAGACTGAGTGACACCATAGGCATAAAAGCTAGCTTGGTGACTTTGGGCCAGTCACCCTCACCCCAAATCACCTCACAGGATATTGTTGTGGGGAGAATAGGAGGAAAGATTGTTTGCCGTCTTGAGTTATTTATTAAAAAAAAATAAAGGCAGGATATAAATAAACATCTTTTCAGATATATGAAGAGTTATCATAGATCCGCTTAATTATTTCCTTTCAAGACATCTTACATACCATGGGTATACCATGAGCCATATTTTCCCCCTCCCCCATTTTTCTTACAAACTTGCCTAACAAATCATTTGAAATTCAAAACCTTGTAGACACCAAAACCTCAATTTAATAAACTGCTGGGAGAGAGATGTTGTCCATTAAATTTGGATCTGTGACATTTGCATCAATTTATCATGTTTTGAATTACATATTAGAAATGGCATCATTTGTAGTGAAATTTTCATAGGATTAATGTCCTAATTAGATAAAGGTAAAGGTTTCTCTTGCACATATGTACTAGTCATTCCCGACTCTAGGGGGTGGTGCTCATCTCTGCTTCAAAGCCAAAGAACCAACACTATCCAGACATCTCGGTGGTCATGTGGCCAGCATGACTAAATGTCAAAGGCACAGAACGCTATTAACTTCCCACCAAAGGTGGTTCCTATTTTTATACGTGCATTTTTACATGCTTTTGAACTGCTAGGTTGGTAGAAGCTGGGACAAGTAACAGGAGCTGACTCTGTTACGCGGCGCTAGGGATTCGAACCGCCAAACTGCTGATCTTTCTGAATGACAAGCTCAGCGTCTTAGCCACTGAGCCACCACACGTCCTTCTAAAACTAAAACTGAACTATAACTGAAGATTGTACTGGCATCATATTTATCAAAAATATATATTTCATTTAATTGATTTTTTCCCCTGGAGTTCATGCTTCCCTTTCTAGAAGTTCTTGCTCTGATACACTTCTATCATATTCCTCAGTCCTCCTCCATTTCAGAGCGGAAAAAACACTCTCTGGTTTTGCAATTTTTTGCTTTATTACTTGGATTCTCTTAATCCTCCTTCACTCACAGCAATTATCTCTGTAATGTGTGACATGATTCCTTATTTCAATAGAAGAAAACACTGGCTGCTATTGTGTGTTTTAGATGTGGTTCAAGGGTCACATGAAGGACATGTGAGAGGAAACATTGCTGTAGAGGGGTGGATAGAGAGTTGGATAAGGGTACCTGTATTGAACAAGTGTATTTTTGGCCCTTAAAAACACTTTTTAACCATTTATTAGACAAGGAAGTCTGGTCCCCTTATTCTTTAGCAAAGTGTGATCCATATTTATTCAAAGTTTTTCTTGTTCTGATCAACAAGCTCATTGTCTTAGCCACTGAGCCACCGCATACCTTTAATGTCCTAATTTTTTGTTATTTGGCCACTAGTAATTAATGTCCCAATTACTAGTGTCCATATAACAAAAAATTGTCCATTATATAAAATTGACTAAACAAAGGTTTTATGGCAATTTTCATTTAGTCTAGGTTTTTCTTTTCTCTCCCTTGTACCAACTGTTTATTATTTGTGTCAAGTTACTGTTTATCTTTTAAATGTTCTGATTATTTCCCTTTTCCTTAATGTATAGCTTTTCTGTTAAATATATTTCCATATACAAAAATAACCATTTCCTTTCATTAAAAAATCCTTAGAAACAAAACTGTTTAGCGATCTGCTTCAATCTACCCTTTTAAAATCTGCTTTTGCAGACTGAAAAGAACTAGAAAAATTTTTACTTCAAATTTGTGCTGTTCTCTCAAGCACTCTTACAAATATATTTGTTAATAAATTTACTAAAAATAGTTGTATTCAAAAATCCACTGACATGCAATTTAAAAATATTGGCAATGATTCAACGGTATGGCCAGAAAAATGAGTTTTCTTCCAATTTTTCATTTCAGTAAAGTAATCCCTCTCCGAAGTTGAAATTGCTGCGATTGCAATTTTACTGCCATTTAACAATAGCATAGATGCTGCATATAAATTACATGAAGTGGGACCAATCTCAGAAGAGAAACTCAGAACAATTCTTAGGCAAAAATGTTCAGGCCCCTTCACATGGTTGTCAAGTATTAGCCATTTTAGTCATAGAAATGCTTCCAATAAGGATAAGATTTTTCATCTGGTGTTGGAGGATAAGATTAGTGTAGCTGTTTTACTGTAGGGCAATCACAATAGATTTCAAAACAAGCTATAAAGCTACAGGAGGAAAATGGGTATTTGGCTACAAAATTATGCATAATGATGTGGTCCTAAGACAGCTCCAATGAACATAACAAGAAAACCTTTACATAAATATGGTTCACACTTTGATAAAAAGTAAGGGGATCAGACTTGCTTGTATAATAAATGGTTAAAGGGTGTTTTTAAGGCCCAAAGATACACTTGTTCAATACAGGGACGCTTATCCATCTTTCCACCCACCCCTCTACAGCAATGTTTCCTCTCACACTGACCCTTGAACCACATCTAAAACACACAAGATCAGCCAGTGTTTTCTTCTATTGAAATAAGGAATCGTGTCACACATTACAGAGATAATTGCTGTGAGTGGAAGGAGGATTAAGAGAATCCAAGTAATAAAATAAACAATTGCAAAACCGGGGAGTGTTTTTTTCCGGTGTGAAATGGAGGAGGACTCAGGAATATGATAGAAATGTATCAGAGCAAGTACTTCTGGAAATGGAAGCATGAACTCCAGAAAAAAACAACAATGAAATGAAAATATATTTTTGATAAATATGGTGCCAGTACAATCTTCGGTTTTAGTTTAGTTTTAGAGGGACACGCTCAATGGCTGAGTTTGTCGATCAGAAAGGTTGGCAGTTCAGCGGTTTGAATCCCTAGCACCGCGTAGCGGAGTGAGCTCCCGTTACTTGTCCCAGCTTCTGACAACCTAGCAGTTCAAAAGCCTGTAAAAATGCAAGTAGAAAAAAAATAGGAACCACCTCTGGTGGGAAGGTAAGTGTGCTATGCGCCTTCGGCATTTAGTCATGCGGACCACATGACCACAGAGACTTCTTTGGGCAGCGCTGGCTCTTTGGCTTTGAAACAGAGATGAGCACCACCCCCTAGAGTTGGGAATGACTAGCACATATGTGCAAGGGGACCCTTTACCTTTACCTTACAATCTTTAGATTCACAATCCCTAAACTCCTAAATCTTATTTAATTGTCTATTGCTTCTGACTCAGTATCTTCCCAATACATTTTACATTATATAAAGCATTATTCAGGAAATCCCAGCAGAATAATAATTCAGGCAAAACTCAGATTCAGCAAATTTTGTCCATTAACCAAAGTCCTGTTTGCTACAGTCCGAATATAACCTGTAAACCTAGCATTTGTTCTAGTAAACACTGAAACAGAAGTGATCTAAGTACCAACAGCTCATGTTAAGTTATCTAGTATAGACATTTATATCACTATAATAAAATTCTAGGGTTAACTTACAAAAATAAATGTAACTGCTCCTTTACACTGCTCTTATTTCCCCCCCAAAAAACATTACCCAGTTGTAATATTATTACAAGAAAATGCCTCAAGGAAAACTGATGGGAATGTTGCCCAAATCACTGTAAATCTACTTACTCCAGCCAAATTGATTTAACACAGTAAAAATGTTATGGAACTTGCTTTTCAGGCTAGTTATTCAGTTTGAGCAAATGGGGACTTGCTAAGAGAATGAATGCATAAATATAACTAAATAAAAACTACACTGTGGAATCAACTGATTAAATTTCTCCTATTTTTTAAAGCTAAGAAATTATCTAGCTTCTCTCCTTCTGTGAGTATATTTGCTTATAAGCACTGGGCATATATTTTAAGAATTCTAGTAACACCAATATCAACATTCTGAATACCTCTCTATTGTTTATTTTCCCCCCCAAAGTCCTCCAAAAATGCACCATTGGAACAATAATAAAACTTTTTACAAATTTCATCTTAAATTATGGCTGAAATTAATATTGGAGTAAAAAATTCACAGGTTACATCTCAGTGTTCCCCAAAATGACAATATTATTAAACGCTAAGTCAATAATTTATCTTCTACTTCAGCTAATTTTTTAACTATAAATATACAAAAGTGATATTAAATGTTCACTAGACAATTCTAATTATGTTTACAAAAAAAGGACATTTGGAATTTTCCGTTAACTATTTTACAAAGTTAAGATAGCTATAAACCAATACAAAAATCTGGCTGTGTGAAAATATTTCAATATTTTGATTAAGGCTTTTTAATAACTAAGCATCAAGAGTTGTAAACCAGTCAACCCTTTCAAAGTCAAAGGCTATGATCCAGAACTTCATCTGCACAACAGGATCCTATTGCCAACTGTGGCAGATGGAGCTTTGCATTCTCACAGCTGGCAACAGGGAAGTCCTTGTGCACACAGGACTTCCTGGATAGATCACATAACTAAACTGGACAGCTAAGAAACTAAAAATTCCTAATCCTAGCAAATTTGCGTTTGCTTTTATTAAATCATATTTTAAATTTCCCGAGCTTATGAGGAAAGCTATAAAGCTTTTTTTCTCATTTTTTTAAAAAAATAAGTCACATAGCTACAAGTATCAATTGTTAATTTGCAATTTAGATTTTCTTCTGGCATTTGACTACAATGGGCCTAGGCCATCATTCTGCAGCAGCAAATTATCCTATAAATTTGTCAATAGACTTTAGAGTATATAATAAATAGTTACCATATATTAAACTGTATAGCAATCATACCATAATCATAAGCAATGCTCTCAGAAATAAATGCCATTGAGTTCCTGGGAACTCATTTTCAGCAGTGAGACTTCGGGTCCCAAAAATCCACTAAATGTTTCACTTAGGTCAGGGGTCAGCAAACTGCGGCTCTGTTCATTTAGTTTATAACATGTTTTAATTATTTATTCAGTTTCTTATTATACATCTAAAATCCTGATTCCGAAATACTTGTATTTTAATTACTGCTGTTTTTAATATGCCAACTGAATCTATCACCATCCACAAGAATGGAATTTTATGACTATGATCTGGTGTCCTTCAGATATGTCAACTTCAGGACCCAAAAACTCCATCTGGTATTGTTCTGTCCCCCCTTCTTCGCTCGTTAAACAGACGACAGGCAAACAAACTTAAAAGGAACTCTCTTTATCAGTTCTCGGCTCAGACTGGCTGTGAGGCCAAAAATAACATAATTACAGTCTCTGCCTGAAGATAACGGAATGAAAAACAAATCTTTCTTACGGCAACACAAGTTGAACAAAACGAAAGCAAAGCATTTCTTCCAAAGTCTCTACGAATCAGGGTTACAGAAAAACAAAGCACTTATCCAAGTGTATCTTACATAAACCACGACCGATGATCAAACCATGTTGAATGAATCAAGGAACGAACGTTGACTCCTGCAAACAGGGCGTGGCACTATCCGTTCTTTTATCACCAGAACCCCACTAACGAGCCCCAGCTGCATCGTTGACCTTACATCCTGAAAAGACTCACAGAAGACGTCTGCTGAGTCACAACACTATCCCCCACCGCAGGGCCCTTTCCCCGGGTTCTGATGGTCTGGTTGCGGTAGGAATGACGTGACCACAAGATGACCCGCACCCATTTCCCTTGGTGCCTTTTTCATGAGTCCCAAACCTCTGGAGGCACAGCCCCCTTGAATCGGAACTCCTTAGGTATCCGGTGGCCACCATGTTTCCTTCCGCCCTTTCTGGCGTCGACACCCCGTCCAGGGTCATCCAACCTCCGCAAGGCTGACCCACCAGCCTCCCTACCGTCGGAGGTTGATGGCAGCTCTACCAGCTTCGGCCGAGCCTTAACACCCTGTCCAGGATCCTCCACCCTCTGCAAGGCCGACCCACCAGCCCCCCTACCGTCGGAGGTTGATGGCACCTCTACCAGCTTTGGCTGAGCCTTAACACCCTGTCCAGGGTCCTCCACCCTCGGCAAGGCCTACCCACCAGCCCCCCTACCGTCGGAGGTTGATGGCATCTCTACCAGCTTTGGCCGAGCCACCACGCAATCCCCTCCCGCAGAGCCCTTTCCCCGGTTTCGATGATCGGGGTGCAGCCCAGGAGGGTTGGTGACGGCCTCCCCGGAACACGGTCCAAGACCCTGGGACCCCACTGGGACCCTAGAGACAAAGTCCAGTGCTGCGGGGACCAGAGTCGACAAAGGCTGGAATCTTGGTGGAGTTCTCCTTGGAGACCTGGCCCAATGACACTGGGCACATGACTTCACGTACCTCCGCACGTCATTTTTCAGATGGGGCCACCAAAATTGACGGGAGGCCAGGTGCAACGTCCGAACAAACCCCCAATGTCTTGATGCAGACGCGCAATGAATCTGCGAGAGCACCCATTGACGGATGTGCCCTGCAGGAACATAGAGCCAGCCCTGACACTTCAAAAGATCCCCTTCCAGAGTCCATGGGGACACCGGCCCCACTTCCGCCTTTCGTCGCTCCACCCAGTCGTCACCCCGCTGCGCATCCCGTACCAGAGACTGCATGCTCACGGGATGACAAACGGCAGCGCAGGTTGCAACGGGTAGAACAGTCCGAGGTGGAAGCGAGTTCGCAGGGTCAGAGTTCTCTACTTTACTCGGCAGGGCCTCCGCCCTGGGACTCCACCCCCCCGAACGCACGCTATCTTGTGCGAACGGGGTATCACAGCCGCACCAACGTGCTGGTTGTCCAACATGATAGTACATTGCTGAGGGATGGCTGCAGTCCACGCAACCCTTCTGCTCTTCTTGGGGCAGCTCCCTGCCAGGTGTCCAAGATCCCCACAGTAGAAGCACAATCCCTCAGCACGTCGTCTGTCCATCTCTGTCCGTGACAGTCGAAGTCTGACAGCACCCAACTCCATGGGCTCCTCCCAGTCCACTGCAGTCCCTTGCTGAACCGGCATGCTGGTGGTCTCCTGGAATACACGGCGAGGCCTTCGCCTCTGCAGCCGGGCGTCTATCCGGAGGCACAGGTGGACCAACACGTCGAACATCGGTGGCCTGTCCACCCTCGCCAGTTCATCCTGCAAGGCCTCAGACAATCCATCCTGGAACGTGTCCATTAGAGCTGCTTCATTCCACATGGAATCCTGGCTACGCAGCCTGAATTCAGTCACATAGTCCTGCAATGAACCACTCCCCTGCTGCAGTGACTTTAGACGTCTAGCAGATGTTTCCCCCTTGACAGGATCTTCAAACATTCGTTTGAAGTACTGGCAAAAGCCCTGGAAGTCATCCAACAAACGGCTCTACTGAACTAACAAGTGGGTAGCCCAATGGGCAGCCTGAGAGCAAACTGATAATGAATCCCATCTTCGTCTGGTCAGTGGGAAAGTCCTCCGCTCTCAAACTCAGGAACAGCTGGCATTGTCCCAGAAACGCGGCAAACATGGCCAGACTCCCATCATATTTATCTGGCATGGCTACTGGGCACTTCCTCCTTGGCTGGGGGGGGGGGGTTTGCAGCTCTCTGCAACTGTTGAATTTGGTCCGACAACATCGCGATTTGTTGTGCCATTAGTCTATTTTCAGCCATCAGCTGCTCCATAATTACGGAAATGAAGGCTTGTCAGGCAGGAGTCAATCTGTTCTGTCCCCCCTTCTCCGCTCGTTAAACAGACGACAGGCAAACAAACTTAAAAGGAACTCTCTTTATCAGTTCTCGGCTCAGATTGGCTGTGAGCCCCAAAATAACGTAATTACAGTCTCTGCCTGAAGATAACAGAATGAAAAACAAATCTTTCTTATGGCAACACAAGTTGAACAAAATGAAAGCAAACCACTTCTTCCAAAGTCTCTACGAATCAGGGTTACAGAAAAACAAAGCACTTATCCAAGTGTATCTTACATAAACCACGACCCATGATCAAACCATGTTGAACGAACCAAGGAATGAACGTTGACTCCTGCAACCAGGGCGTGGCACTATCAGTTCTTTTATCACCAGAACCCCACTAACGAGCCCCAGCTGCATCGTTGACCTTACATTCTGAAAAGACTCACAGAAGACGAATGCTAAGTCACAACAGGTATATAAATAATCCAAAATACGACGGCATAATCCTGTCTATTTTAACACTGAGAGATACAAATGCAGTTCTTTTAACTAGTAATAGTGTTACATTTTAGTTAGATTAAATCACTGATTCACCTCAATTAGTAGACCATGTTTAATGGACAAAATCTGCTGAACAGGGATTTATGCCTTGCTTGAACAACACTATGACTGAAAGAAGACAGAGGAGGAAGGGAACAAAGGCTCTAAGAAGATCAGTGGAGGGGGCAACTATACCACACTAAGTGCTGCTCATGAAGAGGAAGAAGAGAGATACTGTGGAGAGAGAGAGACAATATTCCCTGCCATACCCACCAGTTTTTCCTACTTGCTGTGGTTGGGCTCTCACCCTTCAGTTTATCCGTCTATTAAATAAAGGGTGCACTATGATGTAACGTAGGGACACAGTGGCTCACTCACTAAGATGCTGAGCTTGTTGATCAGAAAGGTCGGCAGTTCAGCGGTTCGAATCCCTAGTGCCGCGTAACGAAGTGAGCTCCCGTTACTTGTCCCAGCTTCTACCAACCTAGCAATTGAAAAGCATGTAAAAATGCAAGTAGAAAAAAATAGGAACCACCTTTGGTGGGAAGGTAACAGCGTTCCGTGTGCCTTTGTCATGTGGGTAGTCATGCCACCCACATGACGACTGAGACATCTTGAGACAGCGCTGGCTCTTCAGCTTTGAAACGGAGAGGAGCACCAGCCCCTAGAGTCGGGAATGACAAGCACATATGTGCGAGGAGAATGTTTACCTTTACCTATGATGTAATTATATTAGAGATAGAAGTTTTTCCTAGTTTTTCAGAGACAAAAATGTTTTTGGTTTCTTAAAAAAACCTTGCTAATAGGTTACTTAACACTTGGCGTTGTGACTGCTTTATATAGCACAGCAAGAACATACTAAAGCTGTCGGCATAAGAACAAACTTGAAGATTCCATTTTTGGAAAGGTGGTTTTTAGTTTCAGTTTCAGTTTATTGGGATTTATATGCCGCCCTTTTCCCTGAGGGGACTCAGGGCGGCTTACAACCACAGGGGAGGGGGGTGCAAGATCAAAAACAAACAATATGTGCACAAAGAAAAGATAATAAAAACACAACTTTCATTCAGCAATCAAACACTCGGGCGGGTAATTGGAAACCTATCCCCAGGCCTGCTGGGAGAGCCAGATCTTGAGGGCTGCGCGGAAGGTCTGGATAGTGGTGAGGGTACGGATCTCCATGGGGAGCTCGTTCCACAGGGTCGGGGCAGCAACAGAAAAGGCTCTCCTCCTTGTAGTCGCCAGTCGGCATTGACTGGCAGATGGAATTCGGAGGAGGCCCAGTCTGTGCGATCTAATTGGTCGGTTTAGGGAGGTAATCGGCAGAAGGCGGTCTCTCAAGTACCCAGATCCACTACCATGGAGTGCTTTAAAGATGGTCATCAGTATCCTGAAGCGCACCCGGAGACCAACAGGTAGCCAGTGCAGCACGCGGAGGACAGGTGTAACGTGGGCGAACCGCGGTGCGCCCACTATCACTCGCGCGGCTGCATTTTGGACTAGCTGCAGTCGCCGGATGCACCTCAAGGGCAACCCCATGTAGAGCCCATTGCAGTATTCCAGTCTGGAGATCACAAGGGCTCGAGTGACTGTTGTGAGAGCCCCCCGGTCTAGGTAGGGCCGCAACTGGCGGACCAGGCGAACCTGGGCAAATGCCCCCCTGGTCACAGCTGACAGCTGGTGATCAAAAGTCAGCTGCGGGTCCAGGAGGACTCCTAAGTTGCGGACCCTATCTGAGGGGTATAAAATTTGACCCCCCAGCCTAAGCGTTGGTGTATTAGCCAAATTATTGGGGGGGAAACACAACAGCCACTCGGTCTTATCCGGGTTGAGTACCAGTTTGTTTGTACCAGTTTTAAAAAGTCTGACTTACCCCCCAAAATCAATACACTTCTCCCATAGGTTCATGATGCAAAATTCTATAATCAAGGCTTGTAGATTTGTAATTATGGTATGTCAGCTACATTTAAAGAAGAGTGTTAAAAGATTGTTAAAGTTAAACTAACACAATTGCAATGTGAATTGTCTTAGTCTCATTCTAATCTACTGGTGTCAGTTTCATTTAATCAGAGAGAAACTATGGGCAAATGTCAGTACTACTTTCACATGTCCCTAATATACTACGTTCATTTAGCAGCTTTTAAAGCCTCTGTGATATTGAAATAGCTAAAAAAAGAGAGCAGTTTAACAGGAAAATGAAGGCAACATATAAAAAAATCAACATCTATAAGTTAAAGCAAAAATATTATGCTAATTGCAGCTACTCTTCAGTGATATACGTAGATTCCACATCATTTCACAAAATCCAGCTATTAAGCATATAATAGGAATAGCAATAATACTTAAGTTTATTTACTGCCCTGTAGCTCTTTATAGCACTTTCTGGGCAGTTTACAATGTAGAAACATTATTTGCATATTGCCCCCAATAATCTGAGTCCTCATTTTACTGACCTCAGGAGAATGGAAATCAACCTTGAGGATCAAACTCCAGGATCTGAGCAGTTTGCCTGCAATACTGCACTTTACCACTGTGCCACCAGGGCTCTAAGATAATTAATTACTGCACAATAAAAATACAAGGGTCCAAGAAGAGTAATAAAATGGTCAATTCATTTCTATTAGTGGAGTGATGGTTAACACAGATGAAATAGTTTTCTCACCCAAAAATACCCCCCATACTTTCCCAAAATTGAATTCTGCAAGGCACTGAGTTACTTCCAGATTTCCAAAACCAAATAATTTTGATTTTCAATATATAGCAAAAACCAGCCATTTCATTTATCTGCCTGTGAAAAATATATCCACGAAGATTAGAACCTATAGAATTATTGGATCCAATCAAAATGATGCCTGGTAAGACAAAAGGCACAGTGGTATTTCTCTACTAGTATTACTTATAGTTGCAAAGACAACTAAAGACCAAACTGATATTTTAAAGAAATATATTTACGTTTAAGGTATACTGATGCAAATGATATGTAGAAATAATATTCTCATTCATCCATACTACCATCAAGCCTTGAAGACTTGTCTCTCCCTAACCCTGGTCAAATTCTATTAGGGAAATTTAAGTAGAAGTGTGGATGAGGTGTTTATGGGTAACACAAACTGTAGACAATAACACTTTTGTAGAGATTCAATATACTGTGCTCAGTGTTAGATTACTGTATATGATCCAAAATTCCTGTATCTCCAGTGAAAATGTATAAGTGTGGTTATGGTCAGTTCCTTAATATAAGAAATATGAGGGTAATATACGCAGTCATATGCTGGGCAACTCATCATCATTCATGGGATAAACCTGATCCAGTAAATGACTACAAGGAATTTATTTTATGCCTTACCTTTCTCCTCTGGTGATTAACAAAATTTAACAGACAAAAAGAAAATATAAAAAAATTAAAGATAAAATTAAAACAAATGTTGGCTAATTAACAACATGACAAAATGTGACAAAAAAGGTACACCTTTAGATTTCTAAATGCTGAGAAAGTGGGGTACAGAGTGCATTCCAATACATAAAGTCATCTGCTATGAGCCAGAAAGATGGACCTTTGATAGCATGTTCCTTTCAAAATAACCTTTCCAGCAGATTTAACAGCAAGTTGGACTGTAAACTGATTGATTAAAAGTCAATATTAAAGTTAAATTGCACCGTATAAGCAATAGGCCAGTAGTGCAGGTATTTCAATACAATCATCATGATTCACATACCTCACAAAAATCATAGTTTAGCTGCTATATTTTGTACCAAATGCAACCACTTCAAAAGGAGCATTATAAGGAGAAAATTCAGGAACAATTAAGGGTTAAAAAACACTCCCAGCTTATGAAACTACTTTTTAATGGGAGAGAGTACCACAATCAGAATATAAATGCTGACAAATAACATCTTTAGATTGTTGGATTTAACCTTTCCAGGCAATTATCAAACTTAGGAAGTATTTAACAGATTCCCTGCTTTATTGCCCCTTACTTTGCAGAAGTAAGAAAGCAAAGTGTCCTCAATATGACTACTCTCAGCATATTCAGATAAATGCTGAAGAAAATTGGGGACACTAGATGAACAGCCTATGTGTCAATTGATCTTCATCACCTTCTAAGCATAACTTAACAAAGTCATTGGGAGTTGGTGGTATACAAAGTAGGAAGCAGCAGTGGTCATTTGGAAGGACATCACACTGAAAGATACTGAAACCTACCAACAAGTTCAAAAGAACACTCACAGTGACATTCCACAGAGCATTCACCCAACCAATCCAATCAGTTGCCGTTACATGCCAGTGGAAAGTTCACTGAAATATGAGCAGATAATCAGCATCATTTAGATGTGTCTCGTTCTGCAAAGCTATTATCTTTTTTTCAGAAATCAAATGCTTAAAATTGGCTTAGAGATGCACTACTCTCCAGCTCCAAAGAAAGGTTTCTTCAGCACAGGTCTTATTAGCTATCCATATTTCGAAAGTGATTTGGAAAAAAATGCTTCAAGACTTATGAAAACACAGCACATTTCTACTATTACATGCACCCTTTTTAGACTTCCAGAAAAATGCTATTGTCCTGGCCACTTCTGCATCAGAATGGGATATCAAATGGGCTTTATTCTATGCTAGATCTGATTATCTTGAAAGTTCTTCTACTGCCAATATCCTATTTGCTTCACTGTCAGAACCCTTATAAAAGAACAAGATGATGTGGCCATGTAAACAAAAACATCCAAATCTTTTGATGTATATTAGCCAAGGAATTGCCAATTATAACCAACAAATTGGGAAAATTGCCTAAGATCCATCTTAGATCCAGATCCATCAGGCACTTAAGCCACACCAATTTACCTAGTCTTCTGGCCCAGCAAAGATTTGTTTAACTGCTTCCTACACAATTATCACAATGGTATATATAGAACTAGTTATGATGGAATAAAAATTTTATTCCCCCGTTATAACTTCTAGGGCAGAGTATCAAACTGGTAGCCTGCGGGCTGGATGTATCATGTGCAGGCTACGCCCATCCCAGCTCCATGAAGGCAAAAAATGTCGCAATAAGTCAAGTTACAGCAACATGATGCAGTGAGTTTGACACCTGTGATCTAGGGAATAGAATCAAGAAAATAAAAATTCATTTAGTGAAAGACCAGTCTCAGCTGGTCACGGCCATTACCTACAGTCAAAAAAGGACCACACACAATTTTCCAAAATTCTGTTAAGATCCACAGACTGAAGAAACAGAAATAAAACAATTCAAGCAATGCAACTTTAAGATGCTATCAGATATGAGGTTGGCTGCCTTTTGGGCAAGGAGGAGTTTCTTATTGGAATAGTGGTAAACTGAGAAGATTAAGAATTTTTCATTTTGTTTTATAAGTGAATTTTATTTAAACAAAACACATTCAGAGAAATTTATAATAAAACGTTTGTGTTTTATGTGTGTATGCATACCAGGACTGTGCAAAACATCCTTGAAGCAGAGAAATTTTTATGTTGGGAAGGCCTTTCCAGATTGCCATTATATTTAAGTGTATGAAGAACTATATCCAGCAGTTGAGGCAAATGTTTTGTTCTGTGTGCACACAGAGAAAACCTATGAAAACTCTTGAGGTCTAGAAGGCAGCTCAGGTATGTACATACAAGCTAAGTATGGACTCTGAAACATACAAATCATAAATAAGCAAACAATTTAAAATACAGGAAGTCCTTACTTAGCAACCACAACAACTTTACTGCTAAGCAACAAAGTTGAAAGGGGAAAGTTCATATGACTGTATAGACTTAAATCAATTTTATTTAAGTGAATCACCCTGTCAGTGAATCTGATGTTACATGACTACAACTTATGACTTCCTGAAGGCTTCACCATCGACTTTCAAAAGCCAGCTATGAAAGTCACAAATGAGGAACATGTGACTATGGAATGGTGTACCTGCCACAAATGTGCACCAGTTACCAAGAGCTTGAATCATGGCCATGGGACCATTCCAACTTTGAAGACCATCATAGATCTCCTTTTTCAACACATTCATAATTTTGAACATTCACTGAGCAAGAGGTCAGTAGGTGAGAACTACCTGTAGAACATTGATAGCAATAGCAGTAGACTTATATACCGCTTCATAGGCCTTTCAGGCCTCTCTAAGCGGTTTACAGAGAGTCAGCATATTGCCCCCAACAATCTGGGTCCTCATTTTACCCACCTTGGAAGGATGGAAGGCTGAGTCAACCCTGAGCCGGTGAGATTTGAACCGCTGACCTGCTGATCTAGCAGTAGCCTGCAGTGCTGCATTTAACCACTGAGTTTTACATTAAGAAGAAAAATGACAAGTTATTTACTATCTATTTTGGTAGTATCTAGCAAATGAAATAGTGTTTTTTATCTGAGGAAGATGTTCTGAATTTAAAATATCGACTTCCACAGGAACAGAAAGAAAAAATATTGTAAACTCAAAAGTTATATTCACTGCCTACCCTGTCAAACTACATTGCCAATGCCAGCTGAAGGATGTCCTAGACTATTCCCCCAAATGTGTCATTTTTGCCTGCATATATACATCAGTCAGAAATCATGCTCCAAAAAAGGGGGAGGGTCAGATGAAAAAGAGTTAATAGGTGTTGATTAAAATTAATTGCCTGTAAAATAAGATATGTCATTTGTAAAACTAACTGATTCTCATCTGCATATGGCACTCATTCTCTCTCTCACACACACACAAACATACACAACTACACATGCACATTTCCCTTCCCCCCAACATGAAGAGCCAATAAGGAAAGAACCCCCAGGATGAAGCTGTGATAAGAGGAATAAATGCTGTCCTGGAAAGGGAAAATAAGGGAACAACACTTCCTGGAGTAAAAAAAAAGAAAAAGGGAACAAAAAGGAAAGATAACCTGTGTGTTTGTGTGTTTTTGTATTTGTACATACATCCACCTACCTAATAAGCAGCCTAATCCAAGCAGTGGCTTGGCTTCAAACTTGCCAAGACATCTAGCTTTTTAGCAGCAATATATGCAGTCCTTTGCACCTCATGCTTATACTTTTATTTTGAAGTGTTTCTAGTTATATGAAGGAATGTTAGAGACCTTGTACTTTCTTCAGGTATTAGGGATTAAAAATATCTTTGTTGGTGCTGAAATAAGAAAGTTGATACTATATGTCTTCCAGGAGAGTACATTATAGAAACTGGACAAAAATATTTTCTTCTCCATGACATGTTAAACCTACAAAAACCGCAACATTTTGCTGCAAACCAAATTCTGAATTTGATTCATTAACTGATCACTAAGTATAACCTGCTATAATACTAAGACTAAGACTACCATTATAAAAGCTGATGAATCCATGACAATGCTGTGTTACTTAAATGTAACCAAATTTCTATCCTCCCCACCCCACCCAGAACACACAATTACACAACTGACTTGCAACTAGCCTTAAGACAGAAGATTCTGAACATAAATCAGTCTAAATTGGAAGAAAAGAGAACTGGATATAGATTAGCAAATGTTCAATCAGCACCTCTTACTCTTCACAAAAACAGGTATGAAGTAAATACATAAGGATTACCTTCTCATATTTATATGTCACATGTTTGCAGCAAAGCTAACTCTTGCTTTCTTAAAATGATTTCCCATTCTACAAGTTAAGAGAAATTATCTTTGCTACTGTGTGAAATTGACAAAACAGTGAATGTTATCACATGTGTACATGCACAATATATCTACACAGTACATTTCATATGTAGATGTGCTATTGTATGCAATACAACATTTATTGCATTACATATGTCTTGAACATAACTTGAAGCCAGTTCATTTACAGTTGGAAATATATTTTGACTATTGCATTATACACATCTAAATGACCATGGAATACCAGTTAACTGTAACTATGCAAATAAAAAATCACAAGAAAAAGTGTGGATAGATTACAACTGACATTTGTGCATCCAGCAACTTTTGAGTATGTACTCCAATCATCATTAGTAATCATGGCAAAGAATCTGGAATATACAGTTAATACAGGTATTAAGTAGAAAAGGCATTCTGGACCAGTCATACTGGAATAACATTTTGTCTATAAAGACAGCACAATCAGTGGATGTAAATGGTAGATCAGTCTATCCAGACAGCTGAGTCATAAAAGGCTCCATTTACCTTCTCACTTGTTAGTGGAAAAATATGTATTTAAGCTGTCGATAATCACCAAAGCTGTGTCTACAAAACAATATATGAACAGACGGATAGAGATAGGATAGAATAGAATGTAATAGGAATAGAATAGGAATAGAATAACAGAGTTGAAAGAGACCTTAGAGGTCTTCTAGTCCAACTGCCTGTTTAGGCAAGAAAACCCCTATACCATTTCATATAACTACATATTCTCTTGCTGCTAAATAGAACCTGCCTGTTTACCCATTAAAACAGGCCCTGGCTTTAGGCCAAAAGGTGGAAGAGGGGAAAAAATCAAATTTGCTTAGCGAACAAACCTAGAAATTGGAGCGACCGGTTCAATTTCACACTCGGCCACCGACCAATCAACATCTCTTTAATTTAACCTTTCTCGCAGGGACCGTGTTCGAGTACGCAGGGAAAGTGTTAAAAAACCGACTTAATATACACACATTTAAGGGTATGTACCGAGTTGATGCTTCCTACTCCAGCCAATGATGGAGGTATAAGGCAGTTAAATCCCGGCCCTGCGATTTCACTCGCCGCCTGTAAAAATCAACTTCGCCTCTCCATGCCACGCTTCCCCCTAGGAGGTCCTACTCGTCAGATACTCACCGTTTTACTACGCCTGTTTTTATTTTGATCTGTCTGATGCGAGGGTCGGCCATGGCGAGACAGAGGGAGTAAGCAAAAATGTCCAGCCGCGACGAAATGAAACTGCGCTGCCCAAGCAGTATATAGCTAGTGTAGGAATTAAGAGCTGTCTCCTTTAACAAACTACTTCCTGGGAAATGTAGGCAGAGACTACCTCATGGGAAATGTAGTTCCATGACATGTGATCACATCTCTGTTTCTGATTGGCCACTGGGGCTGTCTGCCTGCGTGTAGACGAAGCCGGTCATTTTGAACAGGGGAAGCAACCTTGGAACAAAATCATCTTTTTTACACCACGTGATTATGGAAAGTCAGAAGTATCTTAACACTGAACTGTGTAAGTTTTGCTATTAAGAATGCTTGATAATGAACTTGATCTGAATAAGGTTTCTAAGCGTGGAGTTAAGTGGATACCTGGAGGAAGCCTAAAACTCCCCAGGCAGAACAGTAAAAAGATGGTGTAATTGAATCCCAAACTCCGTTTGCATTTTAACTGAGAACAGCTGCTGGGATTTCTCCCACCCCTTCTTGGACCAAAGAGGAACATCCCGTTTCAGTGAGAAAGGCCGATCATCTCTCCTGAAATGAAGGACTTTGTTATGATTAAGAAAATGTGCTAAAGGGGGGCCAAGAGTTGCATGAGAAAAAAAAAAGCCTCTACAACGTAGCCGCATCAATCTGCTCTGAAAAGCCTGTTTTCATTTGTGGAAGAATGCCTACAGGGCTAAACTCTTTTTTCTCCTCTGATGTACTGGAAAAGCAGATCCTGCAGAGTTAGTAAAGCAAGTTTGCATCCTGATCTCGCAAAATAAGAGAACTGTTTGAGTGTAACAAAACTAAAGGTTTGATTCCTTTTCTTTGCAAACTTAAAAGAAACTGCATCGGAGCTTAATTGAAATTGCCTCATGGAAAATTTCCATAAAAGCAGAATTTGCATGATACAAGCAGCTCCTTCAGCCTGGCTAGGTCAATTTGCATATGAAAAGCCAGTAGCACCTTTGTTTTAGAAGGCTAAAAAAGCAAGCCTGCAAATTCTCACCAGCAGAAAGTCACTATTTAGCTGTTTCATTGACTCTTGTTTGACAACTAACTGTAAAAGGCAAATCCTTTTAAGAGTACAAAGCTAACACAGCCCAAATGGGAACACCCCCCCCCCAACTTTATAAATCTCAAGGGAAAGGGAAAGCACTGTTGGAAGAAATGTCCTTCTGGGTTCAGCTCCAAGTGGGGAAAAAGACACTGGAAACATGGAGGCTGCTTGGAAAAATGGTTTAATGGTGGACAGGACCACATGGTTCGAGGTCCTGAACAAAAAAGGTGGATCACATGCTTCCAGATGTTGGGTGAAGAAGAAAAGAGAAAGAAGGGCTTGCTTTTTATACTCTGTTTGGCCCCACCTCTGTTTTTCCTGTTCCTGTGTAAGAAATGTATTCTGATTGGTTGTCAGACTCCCACGGGGCCATTCAGGGGCAACTCTCTAGGCTGTGTTTTGAGTCCAAGTTTGATTGAGTTTCCAGATGTCGTGGTGAGTTTCTGTAGAAGACTAATCCTACATTTATTATGTAAAGTAACTAGCTCAGGCTTTAATGGTTCATTGACAGAGGGGTGGGCAGGAAGCTACAGAAAGCTACTCTGTCTTTAAAAACAGAGAAATATAATATTCTGCCTTCTTAATATTTCCCAGGATATTTCAGTTCTCTAGCAGAGGGGTGGGTTTTAACTTCCTACAGCGCTTAAAGCCAGTTACTCCAAACATTAGTCACACACATCGCCCTTTGGTGGCTGACGGGGGTGGGTTTCAATTTTTTTTTTACTATTGGTTCTGTGGGTGTGGCCTATTTTGTGGGTGTGGTTTGGTAGTCATGTGACCAGGTAGGCATGGCCAACTTGTAAAATGTGGTGAAACTCACTTAACAACGCTCTTGCTTAGCAAGATTTTGGGCTCAATTGTGGTCATAGTTCTTTCTTTCTCTTCTTTTTCTTTCTTTGTCTCTCTCTCTCTCTTTTCTCTCTCCCATCCTTCCTTTCTCTTTCTCTATTACTCTTTCTTTGTGTCTCTCTCTTTTTCTTTTTCTCTCTCACTTCGTTCCTCTCTCTTTCTTTCTCTCTCTCTCTTTTTTCCCCTTCTTCCCTCCCTCCCTCCCCCCCCTTCACACACACACAGTCTGTGCACATAGACGGAGCCCTTCCCGGGGAGTTATCTTATGTGGGCGTGCCTGGCAGCGGCCCGTTCTCCAGGCCAGATCAACCGCGGTGACACCAATGGACGGTGGGATGTTATAGAATCCCATCAGGTTTCTGGAGAACATCGTTCCTGCATTAAAATATAGTTTGTTCTGGCAGCTGGAAAGATTAAAAAAGTCACCACAACATTTTTTTTCTGAAGCAGGTTTTAGTTGAGCTGGAAAGAACAGTTCTAAGAACAATTTATTTTGGTTGGACTAAGATGGCAGTACCGCAGAATGAAGCATTGCCTATGTATTCATTCCAGTCAACTATATTACTGAAAAAACTACTTATAGTCTGGGAAATTTATAGCTTGTCTATGAACACAATTGTGGCCTCTTCTATTAAAAAGAACAAGTTATGAGGCAGTGTAAAAGTTCCTGCCCTCTAAAGCACCTCAGATGCATTATTTGTGATAGGTTGTTGTAAAGTCAGGTAGGCCTTGCTTTAACCACAATAAGTAAATAACAGTCTCCAGCCACTTTTGCTACATACAAAACTAGCATCAGATGAAAAATGAACATGTATTAAGGTCACATATTCCTTGTTGCTTTCTCAATACTATAACCATGACTCTTGTCAAAGCAATACTCAGAAGTCTTTTTGACCAACGCATTTGGAATGTTTTAAAATTTATTTCTGGGTTAAGATAACGGAGATGAGCGTCACCCCCTAGAGTTGGAAATGATTGGACAGAGGAAACTTTTACCTTTAATAGGTTCCACAGCTTGAAACAGTTTGGAAACCCTTGATTGGCATTATCCAGCTCTGTCTAACTTTTTACCAATCTAATCTTTGGGCAGAGGATTTCCCAGAACCACTAAAAATAACACTGTGGTAATTAGGACCAGTGGTTCCAAAGGAAGAGTCCTTTTGTTATTACGGTCAGGGGTGGGATTCAGAAATGTTACCAACTGGTTCTCTGCCTGGTTGCTGGGTGGGCGTGGCCATGGTGGGCGTGGCCTACTCAGCCTTCTGCACCACAGCAGGGGGGCGGTTTTGCCCTCCCCAGGCTCCAGAGGCTTTCCCTAAGCCTTCAGGAAGGCAAAAATGGCCTCCTGGGCTCCGGAGGCCCCCCTGGATTTCTGGAAGGCCTGTTTTTCACCCTACTTTCCAAAGCTTTCCCGAGTTTCCAGGAAGGTGAAAACAGCCTTCCCTGGGCTCCAGAGGCTGGAAACAGTCCTTCCCTACCAGGAAACAGTCCTAGTATTTCCGTTAGACCCATTTTTTGCCCTCCCTAGGCTCCAGAGGCTTTCCCTGAGCCTCAGGAGGGCAAAAATGACTTCTGGAGGCTGGAAACAGGCCCATTTCTGGATGTCTGGGAGGCCCATTTTTCACCCTCCCATAGCCTCCTCTGCATTTACCTGGCATGATGAACAGGTTGCGTGGAGACCCAGGGGAGGGAAGGGGTGGGCAGGGCCAGCCAGTCCTTTCAACAACTAGTTCAGTGAACTGGATGCAAAATTAACATCCGGTTCGCCTGAACCAGTGCGAACCAGCTGAATCCCATCTCATTACGGTACACTTTTAACCCTTTCATATACACAGTAACAGAAAACTGGCATACAATTTAGAGGTAAGGGTATAGAACAAGACAAAGACTCACTTCAAGAAAACCAAATAAGACTTGATTTGAGCATATACAAAATAAAAATGAATCCTTCCTTTATTTCATCTACTTATTCCATACACTTTAAAATTGGTGTGTTCCTGTCTCCTGGAAGATTTTGTCCCACAAAAAATTCCTTCCCTTTTCCGAAGCTTCTTGCTGCACTCAGAGAAAACACAGAAAAACCTCTCTCCCCTCTGACTTCAGTGGGAGTGGGAAATGAATTACTTTTGCTTGAAGATTTAGCCAACCATTCGCCTCCAAACTTCCTTTCCATCTTAGAGGTAGAAAGGATTATCTCTGGTTCTGGATGTGCATTGTCCTCATGGGAATCTTTAGAAACTAGCGTTAGCATTCCTCTTAAAATAGATTAAACATTCATTGTGATGATGTCAGCAAGGTGACTTGTATGGACAGAATTTTCCTTTATTTACATAAAATCTTTGTAATGATATCCTCCCTAATTACACCCTCATTTCTCTAAGATGGCTGAAAAAATTGTTTTGCCAACCAATTTTCCAATAATTTACGATGAATGATTTCATATAACTTCATAAAGTATAAATCTTGTTTGCAAGGCACAGTGGATAGATTCATACAATTTAACAAGCCTATTCCAAAATTACTACTCTATGGCTTAGCCATAATATTTCACAGGTCTAGTGTACCAATGAATTAATTTTCTAGGGAGATCAGGTATTCTTTAGATCAGGGGTGTCAAACGTGCACACCCCAGGCAGGATACATCATGTGGTAGCCACACTCACCCGTTTTAGCGAAGGAGAAAGTCACAACATGACACGTGATGACAATCAGACACCGTGAGTTAGACACAGAAGCTGTTTATGAATACCAACTTTGCTGGATGAACGTGTAAATAACTGACCAATTATTTAGTAAGAGCTAATGGAACAAACATTTTCTACAATATCAACACCAATTCCCCTTCCAATGTCTGTTACATGTATTGTAGGAGTAGAAAAATATAAATCAAGAACTAATCGGACACAGGGAAATAGCTTTCATGTATTAGGGAGAATATCTAAACTTGTTTAAATATGAGTATTTGCCATTTAGTGAGTTAGGCAGTACATCTATATTCATTTGTGCCTGCACAGAAAGACGGGGGCTATTTCTATGTGTGGGGTGAAAATATCAACATTATTTCCTAACTCATTTCCAGTTGATAGAGACTCAGAAGAGGGTGAGGGGAAGCAAAGGAGAATGGAATTTATGTACATGCATTAAAGAGTGAATGCATTCTTTTGTGAATGATTTACTAAAGGGCTTCTCACAGATGAAGAGAGATCTGATATAACAACTCATCGCTCTGACACATTTTGTAATCCTGATGTGCAGTTTTTAATGTATCATGTTACATTAAGTTTAGCCCATGACCGTGTAACATAAATTTCTGTAAAAGAAGAAACATAACATGATGCTGTCTTTAGAAGTCACCCTTTTTTCACATTCTTTTTTCCATTAATATCCAAACTACAAACCAAGGTAACAGACAAAGTGGATGAGCATCCACAAACCAGCATATTTTCCTTAGATAATTTTGCTCATTCTTATGCAGTCAATTATTCAAGTCAGGTTTCATGTTGCAATGCATGATGAATTTGATGGGCATATTTTGGGATCACTCTTTAGTTAGATTTTATTCAATGTCAACCAAGAGTAACCTAATAGTAAAATATACAGAAACATTTGCTTCCTAGGGGAAAGATTCATAAATATTAGTTTTGTTTTTGTTGTTCTTTTTTAAAAAAAAAAATGTGTGAAATTCAGTGGACACAACTGGCATTGTACCCTCCAAATTGCCATTATAACCTCATTAATAGAAAAGTCAGCATGACAGCAATTTGATAAGCTAGTATCACAATGGATCTTTGTGACTTCCTAAATTTCAGAAGAATTATTGAGTACTTAAGCTGATAGATTCTAAATACTTGAACAGGATTTCAAATTGATTAGGGCAGTGTTTCTCAACCTTGGCATCATTAAGATGTATGGTCTTTAACTGCCAGAATTTCACAGCAATACCATGGGGTATTTTGGCAGTTAAAGTCTACACACCTTAAAGTTGCCAAGGTTGACAAACACTAGATTAAGGGAATGCTGAAGCTGGACATTGAACTTAGTTTTGCCAGGGCATTTACAAGAGGAATCTGTAGCAGAGGTGGTATTCAGCAGGTTCTGACCAGTTCTGGAAAACCGATAGCGGAAATTTTGAGTAGTTCGGAGAACCGGTAAATGCCAGCTCTGACTGGTCCCTCCCCCATCTATTCTCTGCCTCCTGAGTCCCAGCTGATCGGGAGAAAATGGGGATCTTGCAGTAACATTCCCCTGGAGTGGGGAGGGAATGGAGATTTTACAGTATGCTTCCCTTGCCACGCCCACCAAGCCACACCCACCAAGCCATGCCATGCCCACTAAGCCACGCTCACAAAACCTGTAGTAAACAATTTTTGAATCCCATCACTGATCGGCACCACTCAGTTGTGGATGTAAAAGATGTCATCCACAACACCCTAAGCTGAAAGAAAAACCAACTTCAAAAATGGAAAGCTTCAAACACTGAAAAACTTGCCAAATATTATAAGATTTTAGTGTTTTCACGTGATATCTTACAATATTTCATATGAAGATACTGATATCATATTTTCACCTTTTTTTTTTTTTTACTATTTTGATTTTTTGACCATGGCCATTGCCAGGCTCTTGGCACATGAAAATTCTGCTATTCCCTGTTTACAAATACAGCTTTGGAACAAAGCATTACATGCTTAAGGTACTGTGTCACATTGTGAATATTTCAGGAGCCATTCAGCATCAACCATTATAGGAGGAAAGGCATGTTAGTTTTTGGTAGGCAAAAAATTAGAAATCCAGTAGCACCTTTTCAAGCTAACACATTATATTAAAAGGCATAAGGTCATGAAATTTGTGCTTTTTAATAACATGTGTTAGTCTGAAAAGGTCTTCCCAGTCTCCCGATTTTCATTATCAATTAAGGCAGGGGTTAAGTTATCCTTTCATCAAAGACCACATTTCTTAGATCTCCCCCTACGTGCCAAGGGGCTAAACAAACAATAGGTGAAGTCAGGTATTTCAGCTTGTAGCCTCTTCCTATTTTCCAAACAGCAGATGGATAATTCTTACCAGAGACCTGAACTGATCACTTACAAAGAGCTTTTGGAAATGAGTAAGAAGCTATACTATATGTAATTTGCCAGGAAGCTGCAAGCTCTTATTTTAAGGCTAAGCACAGAACTGGTCCTAGGAAAGAGTTATCACAATTTTGATGGAAAGCACAAAATTGTGTTCGTTGGCCTAGCAACATCCTTCCTTCTCTATTCTGAATTTTACATAGAAAGAGTTCAGCTCCCTTGATTTCGGCCACTAAAAGGCTTTTTCCGCTGTCCACTATTCTCTTGAAACCAGCTGGCCTTTATATCATAATGAATGTATTATTCTATATGAGAGTGCAGTTCAGCCTTTGTGAGGTACTGTTTGGTACTGGTATTAGTACCGGGAACTTTCAAGATTTGTAGTCTTGAGAAAAGCCTATTAAAACCAATGGAATCACAGATTGTATTTCATATTTAAGCATATGTATTCTCTTGACACAATGTCCTGTTTTATGATGATACATCAACATAGTTAACTTTATACTGATATGCCAAATCTTGAAAACATATGGTTCTGATTGTTTCCTTAAATGTTGATTTGTACGTTTTTGCCTTAATATGTGAATTTAATTACTTTAGTTAGCAAATTGATGAGAGTCTAGCCAGTTGGCCCTAACATTGGCAGTACATGACAAATTGTGTCTTAGAATAATATTGTATGAACCAGGTTGTAAAATTTTGGAGTTTAACACTTGATTGAGGGCTTACACAGAAGTATAGAAAACTGACAACAGAAAAAGATCTAGTGTTCCATAAAATCTCTGCCCTTTGAGTTTTTTTTTTAGTTTATTTATTATTTTTATTTATTGTTATATTTTATTTATTTATTTTTAATTTTTGTCAGGTGATTATTAATCCACTGACCTCCACTGGAAATTGGTTCAAAGCTTCCACTAGTCTTTCTGTGAAGTAATACTTTCTAACATTTCTTTTAAGTTATTAGAAATCACATTCACTCAGTTTTCGAAATGTTTGTTTTCAAATAAATTCAGTAAGAAAAGCAATTATATCTGTTTTGCATAATGTATTCATGTTATTTATTCTGATGAATTTATAAAGCCACCCATCTTGCAACAGTGATTCTGGGCAGCTAACAGAATTATAGCTCAGTAAAGATGATAACAGGCATAATATTTTCTGGCTTTGAAGATCAATTCTCATATACATTAAAAGATAATCCCTTTAGTTCTGAGAGGGATATTTGCCAAATGTTGTACTGAGAAGTTTTGGAAGCACTGAGAATCCTCATGATTGGTTTCTGGCTTGATGTCATATTGGCTTGTGTAACAGCTTGATCTGTTTCTCGCCATACTGCATTTTATAGCAATAGCAATAGCAATAGCAGTAGACTTATATACCGCTTCATAGGCCTTTCAGGCCTCTCTAAGCGGTTTACAGAGAGTCAGCATATTGCCCCCAACAATCTGGGTCCTCATTTTACCCACCTCGGAAGGATGGAAGGCTGAGTCAACCCTGAGCCGGTGAGATTTGAACCGCTGACCTGCTGATCTAGCAGTAGCCTGCAGTGCTGCATTTAACCACTGCGCCACCTTGGCTCCTATTTTCTCCATAGGCTGCCTTCTTTGAAAAGCTTACCCTAGTGTTATATAAATGACATCAGTGACAAAACTAATGGGTTGTTCTGAGCTTGACTAAATAAAAGGATCACACATAGACACATTTTTAGTATATGATTATGCTGTAGCAAAATTGCAGTAATATATCAGTCCACTTATGCAGTCAAAATGATCATCACCAAGCTGAATTGGCATCAAGCAGGCTGTGTCTGTGTTGACTCTGTCTGATATTTGCCTACTCAGATGAGGAAAGCAAAATCCATTCAGTTTTCTTAAATAATTCACCATCTAAATCAGTGGTGGGTTCCAGATTCCGGTAAAGTTGGAACAGCACTGGCATCACCCATATGGATGCGTGCGGCGCACACATGTGTCATACTTGCCTGCAACGCTTCCGCAAGCCTCCGTGACACTCCAGCTGCTCGGCAGAGTGTTGTGCAGGTGCTGTATGCGCCATGCGCTTTGGCGGAAGCACCAAAGGCTTAAAGGACAGGTAAGGAGCTAGGGCAGGTGGGCGGGCCATCTGGAGCACCATAACTGAACGGTACCCCGTACTCCGGAAAGGCTCCGGTATGGCTGTACTAGAAGATACCGCCTGCAACCCACGACTGATCTAAATACAAAAATCCATATTGAAATTGGCTGACTGAAGATTTACAAATGAACTGCAAGTATTCTGATTTCTTGAAATTCTTCCTCTGGCAAGATACTTAAAAACCAATGAAAAGAGACAAGATGGGATGGGAAAAGTCTTAGGTCAGTGGTTCTCAATGTTTTATTCACCATGGAACACCCCCCCCCTCCCTTAAATACATTTTGTGGCCATGAATCAATGGCCACAGATCACCAAGACTTAACTCAAGATTTAAATCATAACATTTCTTCAAGCCTTCAAGACCCCCTGTGACAACATTGCAGACCCCCAGCGATCCACAGACAACAAGTTGAGAACTGCTGTCTTAGGCTATTATTGCCTCAAGATACAATCTCAGAACATTAGGAGGATCTGCAGAATTGCAAATTAATTTCTATCCAATATACAGAAATAGTATTAAATTGTCCTCTTTTTTTTACATGGATTAATTGAAAAAGAAACTAGCAGTAATATTAGTATGATTTCCAAATTATGGAAAATAATCATTTTACTCTGTTCTGCATTTGTCAGATTCTCTACCTTTAATATCGTGATCCATTTTCAGCAAGCTATAGCATGTATAGAAAGCAGAGAAAGCATGATTAGAGAACTAGAAATTAAGTTCTAAAAAAATGGATTGAAAGATTTAGTATGATTTAGCTTGATAGGAGAAGACTAGTGATTTACATAATAGCGCTCCAAGGGATCCAAAACAGTAGATGCAGAGGTGGTATTCAGCCGGTTTGGACTGGTTCGGGTGAACTGTAGCGGAAATTTTGAGTAGTTCGGAGAACTGGCAAATACCACCTCTGGTTGGCTCCGCCCTCCTGCCTCCATCATTCCCTGTCCTATATTCCCTTGTTTTTAAGCTCAGCTGATTCGTGAGGCTGAGCAGATTGCCACACCTCAGCTGAGCTAAAAAACAGCTCAGCTCACCAGTGCTGAGCTGGTGCTGACACCGAGGGCAGTCTTTGAGTGCTGTGTGCATGCGCAAAGTCCTCTCATAGATCCAGTAGGAAAAGATTTGGAATCCCACCATTGAGTAAATGCAACCATTTGGCTCCCCTATTGCAGACAGCTTTGTTCAGGTATCTGAAGAATTGTAACACAGAAGACAACCAATAATTGAAACACAGAACAATGCTCAGAATTACAAGGAGGCAATTCTGATTCAGTGTTAAGAAAGATGAAGAGTGTAAAACAGGAGTCAGTTATGCAGAGAGGTGGTGGACTTTTCTGCACTAGATGTATTGGAAGCAGAGGCTGGGCAGCCATCTGTGGGGGATGATTTAATTTGGACTTGTGCACTGAATAAGGGATTGAAATTGATGACTGAAAGGGTCCCTTCTGTCTCTATGATTCCACAAAACAATGGTTAGTCTTCCATTTGGGAATGATAAAATCCAGCATTTTGACTCAGAATTGTTTCCTTTCTTTGCAAGATACGAGATTCCCCTTGGTAAATGGAAAACTTTTTTTAGCTAAATTCCTTATTTGCCTTGAAACTTTAATTCTTGGCTGTTAAATAATTAATTTAATACAACCATTAGCTTCTTATTTATCTTAAACTTTGTGCTTGTGTCTTGAACAAAACAAGGTAAAATTCTCTTAATATCATCAGCCATCTGTGTAGGCTTGACAGATCCCATGCTTGAATGCAAAGTTTCAATACCCAGCAAAATGTTTCCTCCTTTTTTGGCCATGTATAGAAGTTAGGATAATATTGGCTATGGAAGGAAGAGCATTTTCTTTTACTGCTAAAAACTCAGAAACAGGGCAGCTGATTTCAGATATGCATGACTGAAGTATTGTCTCCATTCAGGCCACTCTGACTAATCTTCCTCTTGCAAAGTTCAGAAACTAATGCTGCATTTAGTGAGTAAAAAATTAATAGAAATCTGTTTATTTGGCTGCTTGTTTTGAATCAGTATATGAAACTTAGTCTTTCTTAGTTTTAAACAAGAGAGACCAAATGTACTACATGCTGCTTTTCTGGCTGGCCTTGCATCTGCTTTCCATGCTTCCATCTGTTGATTGATTAAGGTACAATCAGAGACTGTGAGTCTATGGGCCATTTAAGGCCTCAAACCAATTTCTGGAACTTTCAAAACATTGCTGATAATCAGCAGCAAATTTGCAAATTTGGGGCCATGCAATTTTTTTGTTTGTGAAAATAAACTACTCTCTAACCCAAGCCACTCCTGTGCTGCATAAACATCATTAACCCAAAATGTGGCCTCACTGGCCATGTTCCTCGCAGTCCTCAAGAACCTCATGATATGGCAGTTCTTCATTATTACTGTTACGTAACGTGAGAATGAGACTTCAATTAACAATCATTCATTGTGCATGGAAAGTACATTTGCACCTTTTTACCCTAGACGAGTTCAAATCACCAAGACCGGATGGATTACACCCCAGGGTTCTGAAGGAACTGGCAGTCAAGATCTCAGAACCACTGAACGATACCTTTCAGAGATCCTGGAGCACCGGGGAACTGCCAGAGGACTGGAAAAGAGCTGATGTGGTTCCCATATTCAAAAAAGGGAAAAAAATAGATCCAGGAAACTACAGACCTATCAGCCTTGCTTCTATACCAGGGAAGATTCTGGAAAAGATAATCAAGCAACGAATTAGCGAACACCTAGAAGTAAACAAAGTAATAGCCAAAAGCCAACATGGGCTTGTCAAAAACAGATCATGCCAGACTAATCTTATTGCATTCTTTGACAAAGTGACAAAATTAGTGGACCAGAGGAATGCCGTTGATATAGTTTAGTTGGACTTCAGTAAAGCATTTGATAAGGTAGACCATAACCTACTATTAGATAAAGTAGAAGAATGTGGTTAGACAGCATCACCACCAGATGGATTTGTAACTGGCTGACCAACCACACTCAACGTGTAGTCCTCAATGGAACTGCATCTACATGGAGGGAAGTATGCAGTGGAGCACCCCAAGGCTCTGTTTAGGCCCAGTACTCTTCAACATAACTTAGTGAACAACCATTTAAATATGAGCCAGCAGTGTGCAGCAGCTGACAAAAAAGCCAACACAGTTCTAGGCTAATAAACAGAGGGATAGAATCAAGATCACGTGAAGTGTTAATCCCACTTTATAATGCCTTGGTAAGGCCACACTTGGAATACCGTATTCAGTTTTGGTCACCATGATGTAGAAAAGATGTGGAGACTCTAGAAAGAGTGCAGAGAAGAGCAACAAAGATGATTAGGGGACTGGAGACTAAAACATGAAGAATGGTTGCAGGAACTGGGTATGTCTAGTTTAATGAAAAGAAGGAATAGGGGAAACATGATAGCAGTGTTCCAATATCTCAGGGGTTGCCACAAAGAAGATACAAACTATTCTCCAAAGCATCTGAGGGTAGAACAAGAAGCAATGGGTGGAAACTAATGAAGGAGAGAAGCAACTTAGAACTAAGGAGAAATTTCCTGACAGTTAGAACAATTAATCAGTGGAACAGCTTGCCTCCAGAAGTTGTGAATGCCCCAACACTGGAAGTCTTTAAGAAGATGTTGGATAGCCATTTGTCTAAAACGGTATAGGGTTTCCTGCCTAAGGAGGGGATTGAACTAGAAGACCTCCAAGGTCCTTTCCAATTCTGCTATTGTATTATTGTATTATTGTGATAAGTCTTTTAGGAAGTCTAGCAAAATACAAAGCAATCCACACAGAAGGATATTTTTACAAACGGATATATAGAATAAAATAGAATAACAGTGTTGGAAGGGACCTTGGAGGTCTTCTAGTCCAACCCCCTGCCTAGGCAGGAAACCCTACACCACTTCAGACAAATGGTTATCCAACATCTTCTTAAAATCTTCCAGTGTTTTCACAACTTCTGGAGGCAAATTGTTCCACTGATTAATTGTTCTTTAAAAAAAAGATTGATTGTTCTAACTGTTAGGAAATTTCTCCTCAGTTCTAAGTTGCTTCTCTCCTTGATTATTTTCTACCCATTGCTTCTTGTCCTACCCTCAGGTGCTTTGGAGAATAGTTTGACTCTTCTTTGTGAAAGCTCCTAAGATATCAGAACACTGCTATCATGTCTCCCTAATCCTTCTTTTCATTAAACTAGACATACCCAGTTCCTGCAACCATTCCTCATATGTTTTAGCCTTCAGTCCCCTAATCATCTTTGCTGCTCTTATATATATTTTGAAGTTAATTCTAAGAACATTGTATAAATCTCATGGAAATGCAATGCACTGATTCAAGTGGGGCAAGGTAAAAAAAAGTTAAAATGTAGGCTGTGACTATGAGACAGGAGGAATGGGGGGGGGGAAGAAAACCAAAACAATAAAGAAAAAACCAGAACAAGCTATAATAGCCATGGAAAGGCGAGAGATGAAAGCTTTGGGCAACAAGAACATGTACAATGCTGTACAGTGACTTAACAGAGAGTATCAATATTAAACAAGAAACATCAAGGAAAGATAATCAAGGATTTCAACAAATAGAATAAAATAACATGTAAGATATTATTTAAAAAATCAGAGAAATCTCTGAAAAACCTACAGCTAAGGTAAAAGATAGAATTTTAGAGCTAAAAATGTTAATAGTAGAAAGATTATTCTGAAACCTTTTAAAAGTAGAATATAGAACAGAAACTTTTAGAGGCATTCACATAAAATGAAGATGGCACTTACAACTATACAATTGAAGCTCCATCTTTTTTAAAAACATAAACTGCATATAAAACTTTTTGATCCCCTTCCTCTTTTGTGGATATCATATTGTCCTTTATGGGACTAATGTCCCTCCAATTTTCCTGATCTATTTTATTGGTAATCACTAAAATAAATTTCAACAGAACACAACTAAACAACGTGGTGTTTGCCTTCATCAGGCTTAAAACATCCACAGAAGTCCAGTAAGTCTTCCAAACCGAATTATCATGTCCTGAGGTTTTGAATTACTGGTACAAAATTGTAAATAATAGATTTTGTTTAAAATCTGCTTTTGACAATGTGAAAAAAATTACTAAACAGATTTATATAGCATCTCGACCTCGCAATTTGCCTCCCAATTCTGGGAGACTAGCATCAATACCATAAATGAGGTAATGATTTAAAATAACTAAAAAAATAATAAACTCGTATGCATAGAACCAAACCTAACAAGCAGTGATACTACCACAATACTCATGCCTAATTTCTAGGGAAAGAGCCAGATTTTATAAAAGGTCAGCTAAGATCTCAGGGGATGTGGTGTTCCTTAGGCACTGCAAAACATTAGGCAAAATGTCCTTATTTGCAGTCTTTTTTGGCTTTTGCCCATTGTAAGAAGCACTAAAAAGCTAAATCTTTAGTAGAGTGCATGAATAGGCCTGATAGGTGCACATAACTCTTTGGAAATGATAGTCTGGAGTGCTTCCCTAAAGCTAAAAGAATGACCTTTAACTATCAAAGTCTTTTAAAAAGAGCTAAAGTGAGCATTTAAAGAATGTGGAATGATGATGAATAGTGATAGAACATTATTTGGTAAGTATAACTTGGTCCTTTATACAGCAAACCTGTTACTTAAGTATTAATTTAAACTATTTATTGAAATACCTGTATTTTAAATATTTGCCTCTCAAACAAGGAGGGTTATGGGAAAGGACATTGAAACAAACTGACTTCTAAATAACTAGAAAAATATATTATAGATTACAGTAATGAAGCACAGAGATTTTTTTCCCTCCATGTGGTATTATCTCCATGCATATTCTACTTGCCATTAATAGACTTATTAATAATAACCAGAACAAACATAACAGTGAAGCATAGTCTACGCAAACGTTGTTAACGAGACCTAGCCTGGCCAGGTAATTTTTTAAGAAGCAGCAGTCTAGTTTCTCAACCTTAGCCATTTTAAGATGTGTTTAACTTTAAGACCCATGCTTCTTCAGGAATTCTGGGAGTTGAAATCTGCACATCTTAAAGTGCCCAAGTTTGAGAAACATTGGTCTAGTTTAGCAATAGCTGTTCAAGAGAACTATTATGTGAAACCATTTGTTCAAACACCCCTCAATGGGTCCTTAGCATAGATTCCAGAACAGGTTTGCTCTTTTGCTATAGTGAAATGGTAAAGAAATTTGCAAGCAAGCACAGTTCTGAGTTGTTTTGTTTTTCAAAATAGCAATGCTGACTTGGCGTGAATGAGAAAAGCAAATGAGGCTCCAATTTGTTCATACTTAGCATTTTTAACTGCAGGTTAGCAGAGAGGAAGACAGAGCATGAAGTGATTAATTAGGCAGACATCAGATTCTCCTTTTTTAAAGTTCTACTTCATGATTATTCATGTTTATATAAAACATTTATATAGGCAGCTCATAACAAAATAACAACAACGTTAAAAATGGACAGTTTTTTTCTAGGCAAAGGAGTCCTCTAAATATCCTTTTCCTAAATTATTCAAAGCTATAGTGTTTTATCACTAGTATTTTAAAGCATTATTTATTAAGGTGCCATCAGGCAGTAACATGTTACTAAAGAATAAACATTTGCCATCTCAACTTGTCACTAGTAAACATTTCTAATTCTTTTAGATGTATCTGGAAACAAACTGCAATCCAGTGCAGTTATTTCAATAAGGGATTTACAAACTCCTTAGGCCCATGATGAGCCATGGTGGTGCACTGGTTAGAATGCAGTACCGCAGGCTAATTCTGTAGACTGCCTGCAGCTTACAGTTCGGCAATTTGATTCTCACCGGCTCATGATTGACTCAGCCTTCCATCCTTTCGAGGTCGGTAAAATTAGGGCCCAGATTATTGGGGGCAATATGCTGACTTTATAAACCACTTAGAGAGCACTATGAAGTATAAGTGCTGTTTCTATTAAAATGAATTATGTATTCTGCATTAACTCTATTTTCTAAATTGCCTTCTAGGCTAACCCTAAATAGAGTGCCTTCCAGAAAACAAATATAATAAACATTTTTTAGAAATACAGTTCTCATTTCTTCAGAAAAGAAAAAGTTGGAATAATAAGCCTCAACTGGTTTGAAAAGCTCAAAAAACAGTCCACAAAGTATAAAATCTTTTTTCAATTGTTACTCATAACTCACAACTTTGAGTGGTTCCCTCTTTCTTTGATCTGGGTGCATATACACTGCTCAAAAAAATAAAGGGAACACTTAAACAACACAATGTAACTCCAAGTCAATCACACTTCTGTGAAATCAAACTGTCCACTTAGGTAGCAACACTGATTGACAATCTATTTCCCATGCTGTTGTGCACATGAAATAGACAACAGATGGAAAGCATAGGCAGTTAGCAAGACATCCCCAATAAAGGAGTGGTTCTGCAGGTGGTGACCACAAACCACTTCTCAATTCCTATGCTTTCTGGCTGATGGTTTGGTCATTTTTGAATGCTGGTGGTGCTTTCACTCTAGTGGTAGCATGAGATGGAGTCTACAACCCTTACAAGTGACTCAGGTAGTGCAGTTCACCCAGGAGGGCACATCAATGCGAGCTGTGGCAAGAAGGTTTGCTGTTTCTGTCAGCGTAGTGTCCAGAGCATGGAGGCGCTACCAGGAGACAGTCCAGTACATCAGGAGATGTGGAGGAGGCCGTAGGAGGGCAACAACCCAGCATCAGGATTGCTACCTCCACCTTTATGCAAGGAGGGACAGGAGGAGCACTGCCAGAGACCTGCAAAATGACCTCCAGCGGGCCAGAAATGTGCATGTGGCTGCTCAAATAGTCAGAAACAGACTTCATGAGGATGGTATGAGGGCCCAACATTCACAGGTGAGGGTTGTGCTTACAGCCCTACACCGTGTAGGATGTTTGGCATTTGCCAGAGAACACCAAGATTGGCAAATTCGCCACTGGTGCCCTGTGCTCCACAGATGACAGCAGATTCACACTGAGCACATGTGACAGACATGATAGGGTCTGGAGGTGCCGTGGAAAACGTTCTGCTGCCTGCAACATCCTCCAGCATGACCAGTTTGGCAGTGGGTCAGTAATAGTGTTAGGTGGCATTTCTTTAGGGGGCCGTACAGCCCTCCATGTGCTCGCCAGAGGTAGCCTGACTGCCATTAGGTACCGAGATGGGATCCTCAGACCACTTGTGAGACCATATGTTGGTGCAGTTGGCCCTGGGTTCCTCCTAATGCACGACAATGCTAGACCTCATGTAGCTGGAGTGTGACAGCAGTTCCTGCAAGACGAAGGCATTGATGCTATGGACTGGCCCGCCTGTTCCCCAGACCTGAATCCAATTGAGCACATCTGGGACATCATGTCTCGCTCTATCCACCAATGCCACGTTGCACCACAGACTGTCCAGGAGTTGGGGGATGCTTTAGTACAGGTGTGGGAGGAGATCCCTCAGGAGACCATCCACCACCTCATCAGGAGCATGCCCAGGAATTGTAGGGAGGTCATATAGGCACGTGGAGGCCACACACACTACTGAGCTTCATTTTGACTTGTTTTAAGGACATTACATTAAAGTTGGATCAGCCTGTAGTGTTTTTTTCCACTTTAATTTTGAGTGTAACTCCAAATCCAGACCTCCATGGGTTGCTAAATTTGATTTCCATTGATAATTTTTGTGTGATTTTGTTGTCAGCACATTCAACTATGTAATGAACAAAATATTTAATAAGAATATTTCATTCATTCAGATCTAGGATGTCTTATTTTTGTGTTCCCTTTATTTTTTTGAGCAGTATATTAATATCTGCATCATCAGCTCTTTAATAAATTTAGGACAGCATTTTAGCTTCAAAACAGCTTTGAGAAGTAAAGTTTCCCAGAGAAAATACAATGTGCTGAATAACTTCAATTTTAATAAATGAGACAGAAAAATATTCAAATCAACTCTTTTGTTACTTGTATTTACTTCTCCAACTAATCACTACCATATACTAAATCTGTCAACAATGGACACAAACTGTTGCAAAAGAACTTTACACTTTGTGTCTCCACTTTGTGTCTCCACCTCTTCATTTGAGTCAAACTGATGCCCACAAAGCAATGGTGAGATTCAAATTTTTTTACTATTGGTTCTGTGGGCATGGCGTGGCTTGGTGGCGTGGCAGGGCAGAGGAAGGATACTGCAAAATCCCTATTCCCTCCCCACTCCAGGGGAAGGATACTGTAATATCTCCATTCCATTCTCACCCTACTCCAGGGCAAAAATACTGTAAAATCTCCATTTCCACCCCACTCCAAGGCAAGGATACTGTAAAATCTCCATTCCCTTCCCACCCCACTAACCTGCTTTCCAGCTCCATTCTCCTGTGCAAGGCAACAGAAGAAGACCCAGCTAATCAGCTGGGACTTGGGAGGCAGCAAATAGATGGGGGTAGAGCCAGCCAAATGTGGTATTTGCTGGTTCTCCAAACTACTCAAAATGTCCGCTACCGGTTCGCCACAACCGGTCAGAACTGGCTGAATACCACCTCTGCCACAAAGGTATTATTTCGATTCTGAGAGAAGGTAGAAGTTTCATGGCACCAAATCTGGAGCATATGACAGATGGAGTAAGACAGTAAGACCCAACTTTACAATTACTCACTGTGTGGCTTATGAAGTGTGAAGCCTAGCACTGTTATGTTGCAGATGATTTTCCTTCTTGTTTTCCATGCTCTGTTTAATAAATATTTCAAATGTTTGAATACTGCAGTGTAGCACTCTGAGGTAATAGTGGTACCAAGTTCTAGGAAATATATATGAATAGCGCGGTCTGCATCTTAAAAAATTGTAGCCATGAATTTTCTTGCTGAAGCATGGGATTTTATTTTTATTTTATTTTATTTTTACAGGTGAAGCTTTGTGATGGTACTCCATGCACTTTCTGAATCACAATGATGAGCCCGTTTCACTGGCTGTCACAATGCTGTGAAGAAATCCCTCACCTTTATTTTCATAGCGTGACAATAATTGCTCGAAAATTTCACCTCTTCTCCCCCACCCCAAGTTCCTGTTACATTTGTCAACCTAGTAAAAGTTGTATATATTGCTCATTGTAGCAAGGAAATATAAACAATCCAAAAAAGAGCTGATACAAAGAAACAAGCTAATGAGGGCAATTTCAACTTTTCAATTCTACCATTAGCATGAGAAGAACCCATCTTCCACAGTGTCCATATTGAAGAATATCAATAATATGATTCCCCCCTTCCTTATGAAATACCAAGATTGACAGCAAATTCCTTTTGAGTGATCTACCAGTTGCCTTTAACCAGTTCATCAACTTTCTCATGTGAAACATGTTGGATGCTATCACAGGTTGTCCATTTTTCTTGATCTCATAAATCAGCTCTAACTGATTTACCATCTTTATATTTTTTTTGACCCAGATACAGTACTCATATCAATACAATCAGCACCATAAGCAACTTGCATTTAGCAGTGAATTTCAAGTGTAGGCATTCTTTCAATTGTCAAAAAGTCAATCACAGAGCATTACTTAAATCCAATTGACAAACATTCACTGTATAGTAGCATAATATACTTTTCTGAATAGTCAGTTAACTTTATCAAAGCATGAGCATCAGCCACAGTAACATGAGATAAGATACAGTGAAATATGATAAAATAAACCATGGTGAGATAAAATAGACTAAAATAGTTAAGGTAAAATAAAGATAAAAGAGTAATATAAAGTATCAGATAAAATAGAATGCAAAGAAATATAATAAAATCTTCAAAAATAGTGTGTGCTTAAGTAAATTAATCACCTTTGCTTGCAACTCCAATGTGTTCTATAACATGTGTTCTCTGTTGAACAGCCCTGATTATAAACTGAACAGTTTAACAACTACCAAGGTGGCGCAGTGGGTAGAGTGTAGTACTGCAGGCCACTTCAGCTGACTGCTATCTGCAGTTCAGCGGTTCAAATCTCACCGGCTCAAGGTTGACTCAGCCTTCCATCCTTCCGAAGTGGGTGAAATGAGGACCCAGACTGTGGGGGCAATATGCTGACTCTGTAAACCGCTTAGAGAGGGCTGAAAGCCCTATGAAGCGGTATATAAATCTAACTGCTATTGCTATTGTTATACTGTATATAGTTGTGCCCTGAAAGAAATAAGATAATATTTGTTACAGTTCCAGTATATGATTTTCTCAAGTAATTTCTTCCAGTACTGAGCCCTTGATGAGGCACATCAATTGACAGTTGCATGTGCCAGGTTTTTTTATTTCTGATGCTTCACAAACACATGCTCTCTCAAGATATAGCAGTTGATGGAATAGCAATAACACCAGCACTTAGGCTTATATACTGCTTCACAGTGCTTTACAGCCCTCTCTAAGGGGTTTATAGAGCAAAATATTGCACCCAACAATCTGGGTATCATCTGTATTTGACCATAGAATCTAGCTACTCAAAGGGTTATCCTATGATATTGAGTCAAACTCATTGTCAAGTATTGTTCTATTTGGAAGGTCTAACCCTATTTCTGGCCAGCTGTTCCAAGACTAGATATTTACAAGTCAATATCAGATTGGTCGTGATGGCTCAGTGGATAAGGGACATGGTGGCCATGGCTAAGACACTAAGGTTGTCAATCAAAAGGTTGGCAGTTCAGCTGTTTGAATCCCTTCCACTGCATAATGGAGTGAGCTCCCGTTACTTGTCCCAGCTTCTGCCAACCTAGCAGTTCGAAAGCATGTAAAAAATACAAGTAGAAAAATAGGGATCATTTTGGTGGGAAGGTAACAGCACTCTGTGTGCCTTCAGTGTTTAGTCATGCCGGCCACATGACCATGGACACATCTTCGGACAGCGCTGGCTCTTTGGCTTAGAAACAGATGAGCATCGTCCCTAGAGCCGGAAACAACTAGCAAGTATGCGCGGGGGAACCTTTACCTTTATCAATTTGGACATTAACATCCCAAACTCTTGGTTTGAATAATGCCTTGGCTGATTGAAGATGAATGTTGTTTTGAGAGGATATGATGTGAAATGATTTGGAGAAGTTAATTGATCCATTTGATAGGTTGAAGTGTGCCAATCTATCTTTCAATGCACATTTGTATAGTTTATCAGATTCCATTGAGAGAATCCTCCTCTAGTAATCAAGACTTTGATTATTATTAGACTATAGATCAGTGGTTCTCAACCTGTGGATTGGCACCACTTTGGGGATCAAACAACCCTTTCACGGGTCGCCTAAGACCATCGGAAAACATATATTTTCAAAAAAATACGGAAAACATAAAATAATCTTATGGTTGGGGGTCACCACAACATGAGGAACTGCATTAGAAAGGTTGAAACCCACTGCTATAGATGGAGTGGGTGCCTGTTCAGCTCTTAATGCTGCTGGTATATTCCTATTGGTCCCTAGAATACCGTAGTATTTAAAAAGTGCACTTGATTTTGTTCAAGTAAAGGGACAAATATTAATTGTGAGCTTCTGTTTCAATACTACCTTTTTTATAGCAAGTTCACACTAATTAAAATTAAAGTCCAGGTGCTAAGAACATGTCAGAGTTCTTGGATTCCACCAGGATGATGTGGTGGTTTAGAAGATAAATATTTTTTTGAAATATGGACACTATATTACACAATTCTAAAATGAAGTCATTGATCATTATAAAGCTTACTGTATTTTGATTTTCAATACAATGTAATCTAGAAATTCAAACTATTCAAACCAGCTTATAACTTGCAGCCACTGAATTGCATGTCATTTATTTAGAAATATAAACAGAACCGCATTGATTTTAAATTAGATTTGGCTGAATCACCATTTTAAATTGTTCTTCTTTAAATAACATATATCGCATGTAACAAATTTCAATGTAGTTTTGCAATTCTCTTCAATTTCAAATGAGCCTTATTGGGTACCAGAAGAACATACTGTTCAGGAAACAAGCATTAACAAACAAGAAAACCAGATGTGTAAGCATACAAATCTATATTATTGATTTATTTTTACATTATCAAAGGATTTAATGTCTTCATATAAATAATTTTTAATACATCTGCAGATATACATCAAGAAGTGGGAGATGCTACTTTAATGGTTACATTCTCTACTATAAGATTTACACCAGAATTTGGAAGAAAGAGTTTTGGTATAAAAAATGTATGAAATGAAATGCAGTCTTTTCTGCCCAATTACATTACCCTATTGGTACAACTCCATCTATTTCACCAGTGTTGTGCCAACATACCCTGGTGATTAATTTCACTACTTACATTGCTGAAAGCTGTAATGTTTCATTTTTCATACATTAGTAATATGCTTGTCATTAAGCTTATTTGACCAAATATATTTTCTTTGTTAATATATTACATTCAAAATTTGAATTGTGTTCAGCAAAACTTTTTGGCTTTGCTGAAGCTAATGGAAAAGCGGAATTGGTTTGGCACTGACTTTTCTTCAGCCAGAACACTCCCAGGTTTCCTGGCCTGTTTTCATATCATTCTCTTACACCATCTTGGGGGAAAAACAATTTTCCCCCCTCAGCGACCTTCAGACTTACAGGTTTCCTTCCAAGAAAAAAGAATCTTGCTTTACACATAATCATTTGCTATCAGCTACAATACGAATACTGTAGTCCTGTGATGGTGAACCTATGGCACACATGCCACAGGTGGCACGCGGAGTCATAGTTGCTGGCACTTCAGGAAGGTAACCAAAGCCTGGAGAGGGGTCACACATGAATGCTTGTGAGGGGGGGGGGTCACCCGCGTATGTGCAGCTGGGCGGGGAGGATTTAATTGGTATGGGCACATGGTAGCACACGAACACACAATTTTGGCATGCCATAAGAAAAAGGTTCGCCATCACTGTCCTCAGCACATGATCAAGGTGGAATAAGAAGCAATGGATGGAAACTAATCAAAGATAGAACCAAGGTAGAACTAAGGAGAACTTTTCTGACCGAACAATTAGTGGAATGGCTTGCCTTCAGAAATTGGGGAGTGCTCCAACATTAGAATTTTTTAAGAAGAGATTGGACAACCATTTGTCTGAAATGGCATAATTTCTCCTGCTTGAGCAGGGGGTTGTACTAGAAGACCTCCAAGGTCCCTTCCAACAAAAAACAGGAGGAGGAGGAGGAGGAGACAACAACCACCAATAAGATTTGACCTAGAGAGTGATCAATCAGAAAATAAACTCAATGTAAAGTACAGATTAAAGATACATTTAATTTATGCACAGTATAATCAGAACAAATGGGAGGGAAATAGGAAATATTATGAAAGCCAAGTTGCTTTTGCTACAGGTTGTCACAATAGCTAGAGAAAGGTGATGGGTTAAAGCTTTGGGCGGGAAGAAAGATGTGCAATGATTTAACAAAAGGATTCAAGGGAAGGAAAAATAAACAAGGAACAATAATAAAGAATGTCAATAAACAGCAGAAAATAACAAAAAAAGAGAAAGAAAAAATATAAGACATGTTAAGAAGATCAAAGAAATCACAAAAATTATTACTATTACCATTTACTCTCAAGAGTAAAGGTGAAAGGGAACCAATGGAGTCTAATGATGGTGATAAGACAATAGGAGATATTTACAAAATGGATAGAATGACAGAAGTATGTATTTTACGGATAAAATCACCACTAGAAAATGATATGTCAGAGACTATGCTAGCGGTTAAATAAGCAGATAAAATACTTAGAGAACTATTTCAACTTCAGGAGGAAAGCTTGTAAAAGTGTTAGGGTTAAGATAGAGTGGTAAAAATGGAAAGTGAAAAATCTGGATTAATGTTAAAAATACAGTAGCAATATCAACCCAGTGATTGATATTTAGTGAATTTACAGCAGACAGCAAAAAAGAAAGAAAAGAAAATGTAGACATTGAAATTTCAATGGATCAAAGAACAGATAAAGAGGGACAATGAAGGGGAAATAAATTCTAAGGAAAAACACAATGACAAATGTGGCAAGATTATGAAAGACAGGATATTTCTGTGACCACAGAATAGTTAAAGCAATGCTTTTTTTCCCAGGAGAAATATACAGCTATGAAAACTGGTCATTGAGAAAGTGCAAGAGAAAGAAGACAGATGCCTTCGGATTATGGATTTGGAGACGGTTACTAAGAGTAACATGGTCTGCAAGAAGCCAATCAATTGATCCTGAATGAAATAAAGACAGACTGCTCCCTTGAGGCAAAGATCAACAATCAGAAACTCACGTACATTGGGCATGTGATGCAAATGGATAATGAATTAGAAAACACATGTCTGCTTGGCAATATTGAGGAAAGCAGAAGAAGGGAAAGTTAATGTTTAAAGTGGATGGATAGGATTAAAGAAATAATTGGGGTATCCTTGGAGAACTATGGATTATTCCAAGGTTGAGATGGACAGGATTTCTCCAAGTGCTAAGCATAATACTTGCTAATGAACAGAAGCTTTTCATAAAACTCTAGCACAGTGATGGCGAACCTTTTTGTAAAAGCATGCTAAAATTGTGCACACACGTGCGATAGTGTGCACACGTGTGCCTACACCCACAATGCAATGTGCCCTGTCCACCTGCCGGCAAATATGGTTCCGCATGCCACCTGTGGCACATGTGCCATAGGTTCGCCATCATGGGTTTAGGAGAATAGGTTGATCTCCCTCTCTCTAATTTTTTAAACTTTACTTTTGCATAATCTGTTACACCATCTGCATCTGGAAATCTGCTGGTTGACTGGATGACATTCTCCTTCTTTTACACACAATCTTTCCTATTAGAAAATTAATTTAACTCCAGTGTTATCCATCTGGTGATATCCAATGGTAGAAACTGCATTTATGTTGCTTATAGCAGGTATTATCAACAAACTATTTTCTTTTAGAAAACACTATTAACCTATTTCATGCATTATTGTGTTTATTCAGTCCAAATCTTCCAGTGATTCAAGGTTCCCTCATTCTCAAACATTCACAGTATTCACTTCATTAATAATTCTAAATCTCAATTTATTATTTCTTGCAATTTCCCATAACATTCTTTAAAGTCTTCTATCATTTTGTCTGTGGCAACGATATTCACGTATAAGGTTGATGTTTAGTACACATTCACTAATACTAACAGACATAGAGTGGTATTGATTATAGGGTTATAGTTATATTCTTTAGCCATGCCTTTTGAGTAACATTGCCACTCCATTTTTGATATGGACCCATGCCATGAATCTTGCAATCACTTGATTTAAACTGGCCCATTCTGATCAAATCAATTTATTCTTTTAACAACCCATTTAGTATGTTTCATTTCCACTTTGATGTTTTCCAAATGCCCTATATAAGGAGCTGCCCTTGAAAAACAATAGAAAGCTTGGGCTGGTCCAAAATGTAGCAGTCAATGGAGAAATGGGTACAGCAAGGTTCTGTAGTGGCCCCCAGTAACTGCTGAGTGCAATTGGATATATTGGCTATCACCCTTAAAGCCCTATGCGGCACAGGAACAGGTTACTTACAGGACCAAATACCTCCAATAGTCTCCACGTAGTCCAGCAGATCCAGTGGGATGGACATGTTTTGGGTCCCTTCTGTGGAATACTCACATCTGCCTTACAAAATGACTTCCCCCTTGAAATCTGAGGAAATCCAACTGCGTGGTTTTCTAGAAAGCCTTGAATACCTGGCTTTTCTGTCAAGTATTAGACAGGTGGTTAGTAAAGTTGGATCTGTATGTTTTACTGTTTGACTTGGTCATGAGGGTCCTTGGTTATTGTTCTATGATTATTTTGTAATTATAACTGTGTATTGTTTTATGTTGGTTTCATAATATAATGTTTGGTGTGTATTGTTTGTTAGCTACCTAGATGGTCAGCTATATAAATTGTCTAAATAAATGAATAAACATCTTGGGAAGGTTTCTCTGTGTTTATATCTGTGAGGGATCCCAAGACAAATGAAAAATTAATTGAGGTGGAATTCTATTGTTCTGTTTCTGTAGCAAAATTAGCAGCAACTGGGATGGAGACCTAAGAATCCATATTTTAGATGATATGAGAAGGAGATGGACATTATATCACATGAAGCAATATTACAGGCTACAGTTTATATGAAAGTAACAGGAAAACTCATTTTCCTTGTTTTTAGTACTATTTTAATTCAATTATTAGCCAATATAAATGTTTCTTTACTTTTAAATAGAGACTTATTTAGCATAGTTCTTATGGGCCTGTCAACTTATTAGGTGTGAAAATACGAACAATGAACTAGTCTAGTACAACTCTCTCTGGAAAGCACTTATCTACTCAGCACTTATCAATGTTAAGTATGCTTCCCATTTTACACATTTTAGTTTAATTTAGGATCTAATTGCCTCATAGTTATTTTCCTGAAATTAGTTTCACTTAGCTAATAGATTTATACTTATCCATTTGTACTTAAAATATTAAAAGTGTGTTCATCTTACTTTTTAAAAAAAAATACTGAGAAATCTGCTTTACAATACATCCAATAAAAGTTGGTCTAAAGAAACATAAAAGAATCATTCTACAGCTTTATTCAAAGCTTTTCTTTTCAAATAATTTTTATCGTTTTATTTAAATAACTATAAGATATATGTAACCTTTGTTTTATGGTATAATGCTTTCTTAAGTTGTGTGATTAGATAAGTAAGATGTTGAAATTTTGAATACAAGATATTAAGGATTAGATTAATATGATGCAATGGCATTTGCAGGGGATAATGAGACATGTATATCATAGCATCTGGACACAAAATCACCACCTGAAATGTGTGTGTTACACAACAGGATGCAAGATGTAAGGGCAGAGTTTATGCCATTACTTTTACACAATCTTGCATTGCTATAGACACCTACTGTATAGTATGAATGTGGCCTAATATTAATCCTAATAGGGACAACTTCAAGTACAGAAGGCAAAAATAAATTGTTTTTCAGAAACGACTCTATGAACAGAATATTTCTGCCAGTAAACCCAAGCAATCAGCAGAAATAGCATTTGGCACTATTTTTATTGATTCTCAGATATATCATACTTGAATCATTCCAACACCAGAGATTTCAGATGGAGGATTATTTAGAAATTTGCTCTCCCTATACCACTTTATTATTTAATGTTTTTAATTTCTTCCCTTTTTTCTTTTAAGGCAAGATAAGCTGATTCAATGTAAGTAAAATAATTGTACAGCAGATATATAAAATTAATTTAAACATAGGTTTTAATGTGTTTTTTTCTACAAAGAAGAAAGATTATTAATAAATTTATATGCTGGCCTATCTCATTCTGCAAAGCAACTCTGGGGTGTGTGTCCGTGTGTGTGTGTCAGAAAATGTGGAAAGAACTGGCCCATTGAATTGCCAAGAATTGCCAGTACAACTTGAACGGACAGCATCATTATTGAGATAATCCAAAATGTTGATCTCTTTGGTCTTGCCAATTGCTCTGTTTTCTCAGTATTAAATAGAAAATATTTCTATTTTCCCATGTCTTTAAAAATATTTAGTACAAGTGATAGGTTTTTCCAGTTTTTTAATTTCACTTTTGTAATGTTGTTACTTTTTATTTATTTTCATGAATTGTTCCAAATTGTTTTGTGGCAAACTACTTCAGGAGATTGTAAGAATGAAAAATGTAATATACCTGACAAGGTTATAGAAATGAGAAATATATATGAAATGAGAAGCAAACAAATAAATAAATCAGACAAACTAAATTTGTGTTGGCTGTGCTTTCAGCAGAATATAGCCCTCTCTTATAAGAAATCTATTCTGCATAGTTCACTAATGGAATCTTTATAAGAAATCATAGTTTTATTTTATTTCTTCAATTTGAACTACCCATCTCAAGTAACTGGCTCTTTATTTTTATTTTTTTAAAAACAGATTATAAGTCAAAATGAAAGGAGTGTACTGTGACTTCGTATGCTGAACGAATCAGCCTGTAAAATGCCTTTTTTGGTTTAGTATAATGTGTGAATCTACTTGGTGTACAAAATATCTAAGTGTAATTTAAATCAATAATTCACAGCAAGTTTAAGATATGTGACCCACTCCCAGAATTCCTCAGCATGCTGGCTAGGGAATTCTGGGAATTGAAGTCCACACATCTTAAACTTGCTGAGATTGAAAACAGTACTCTAATTCCACAGCATTAAGCCCAGTTATTGCAGTAGCAGTTTCTGACCTACAGTTAAAAACTGGCATCATTCATTCTACAGCAAGATTAGGTTTCCATATGATACAAAGCTGTGGTTTGTTTTAAATAAGGTTTGTGGTGCAAATATAAACACTTGGTTCACAAAAACACTAGGTGACAATTGCTGTGGTGTGATGCAGTGGTTAGAATGCAGTATTGCAGGCTGACTGCTCACTGCCAGTAGTTCAATCCTGACTGGCTCAAGGTTGACTCAGCCTTCCATCCTTCCAAAGTTGGTAAAAAGCGGACCCAGATTGTTGGGGGAAATATGCTGTAAACCACTTAGAGGACTGAAAAATACTTTGTAAACTGCTTAGAGAGAACTGTAAAACCACTATGAAGCAGTATATAAGTCTAAGTACTATTGCTATGGCAGCAGGGGTGGGTTCCTGCCAATTCTAACCTCTTCTATAGAAGAGGTTCCACAAATCTACAGTGCCATTTAGAACCGCTTCCAGCTCCCTCCCCCCGCCCGTCCGAACATCATTAAGATGAAGAGCGAGGGGAGGAATTCTGGGAGTTGAAGTCCACAAGTCTTAAAGCTGTCAAGTTTGAACACCCCTGGGGTTTTTTTTCTAAAGGGTTAAGGGTGCAAGGGTCTTGTAACTTGACAGCTTTAAGGCTTGCGCGTTTCAATGCCAGAGTTCCTGAGCCAACATTTTGGTTGCTAAGCAACAGCGTTGTTAAGTGAGCTTCACCACATTTTACAAGTTGGCCACGCCCATCTAGTCACATGACCGGCAAGCCACTCCCACCCGGTCACATGGCCAACAAGCCACTTCCACAAAGCAGGCCAGTCCTACAAAAGATATTCTAAAAAATTTTGAAACCCACCACTGTAGGGCAGGGGGGTAATG
>NC_045543.1:115308490-115335990 GCF_009769535.1 Thamnophis elegans
TTAGTGGAAGCCAGTAACAGAGTAGATGGAGAAGACAGTAATACTTTCTTAAAACCAATGCTTTCAATTGAACCTCTGAAGAATACCATGAAGGAAGAGGTAAATCTTAGAAGCAATTTTATGTTTGGCATTTAAGCTCTTGAAGATTTGTACTGTATATGAATTTTTAATCTACCATTGGTTAACAGAGCCAGATTGCAATGATTGGCTGACTTTGGACTTAAAAGCTACATCTGGTTCAGTCTTGGATGGGAGATCTTTAGACTTTTAGGATAGCTGTGAAAATTCTATAAAATCCCAGAAGGCAGGGTAAACTACTGTTTATTCTTACCAGGAAAAGTAAATGGATGTGACCAAGAAGTTACCAGCAGTTGAGTTTGACTTGAAGGCTTTACTACATATATACTGTGTGCCTGCTTTTTTACCTTTCTGCTAGTCCTGATGTTATTTCATTTAAATATATTAATTTAGGTTTGTGAACTCTTATATACAGTATGCTTATGCTCTTAACATTTTGTGCACATTATGAAATTGTTCCTTTTGTCTAAAGTAGTTTTAAACATAGCTACTTTTTGTTAGACTTCTACGGCCACAGTCTGTAACTTGTTTTTCAGGTTTATATGAGAATCCCCCCAATCCCTTTGTGTGCAATCACCAGAACCACCCAAAATATTGCTGAATTATAATGTTTTTGTGAAGGGAGTTGTTAAATATGAAGAGTAATCACATTAGACGTTTAAATCTTTTTCCTTTTTTAGACTCAGTCATACCCTCAAATGGCTTCCACAACACACCCTAAGTCCATCAAATGTTGTATATGCCTGCTGTCTGGGATAATAATAATCTGTCTTACAGGTTATTGGACATTCAAAATATAATGGAGAATAAACTCCCTTGGTGTTTGAACGAAGACAGTGATTGCCATCAATATTTTAAGAAATAAACACAGTTCCATCCAGCTGTGCTTTTGGCTACCTTGTGAAGTGTCTCACTGTGCACTTATGCATAGTTATTATATACCAAATCAGAGAGTTTCCCTCTGGCTCATGTTCTGTTATGTCATTACCCACGATGCACTTGCCAAAGTCTATAATGTTCAACTTATTATCAATACATTTTTTTCTAACCAGAATGTAACATTGTACCAAAGCAAATAGGACTGAATGTTTTTTTATGATTAAAAGCTACCTATATAATTACAGGGTTCATTAGTGCATCATGTTAAGTTGTGGTTTATCCATGGTTTGTTAAATTCAATTGACAGGGATCATAGTGGTTTATAAATTACAACAGCTAGGTTTGCACAACCTGCTAATCCAGAGACAAGCAATGTGTATATATATAATTCCTGGTGATTTGTCTGTGACGTGCCTACTCATGATTCACTAACCATGATTTGTTCAATCCCTTTCCTTAAAACTTGTTCAGCACTCTGAATTGTGAACTGATAAAAGCAGCTGTGTTCTCAAATGCTACACTGAAATGCCATTGGCTAATTTAAAGTTCAGCATTTGTGCGAATCCAGCCAATTTTTTGAATTTTTTACATTCACACAACACTGTGGTAGGTAGCCCTTGATTTACAACTGCAGTTGAGCCCAAACCTTAAGTGCTAAGCAAAACAGTTAAGTGAATTGTATCATACTTTACAAACTTTTTTTATATTAATTAAATGAATAACTGTAGTAATTCAGTGAATCACACTGTTGTTAAATAAATCTGGCTTCCCCCATTGACTTTGCTTGTTCTGAAGCTAGCTGGGAAGGTTATAAATGGTGATCACGTGATTCTGGGACAGTGTATGTGTCAACTGCCAGGTTATACTTGCTTGTGCTTCACTGCTAGGTGGTGACAGACTGCCATGAACTCTTGGGGAGGAAGGAAGGGGGAAAGTTTTGGGAAATAAAAGCAAGTGCTTTATCTCCTGAAGACGTTGCCTCAAAGTTATCCAGATAGAAGGAGGGCCCCCGCACACCAAACTATGCTTGAACTGACTGTTATGAAAACATCTTGCCTGAGGCTTTCTGGTTATCCTGGGGTGGGCAATGAGAGAGAGTAAGGGACATGATTTTCAGTTCTGGCTTTTTACTACTGCAATACACTTGATCTCTAATAAACTATACCTTTCTTAACAAATGGAGTCAAGGATCAATTTTATTTAGAGATTTAAGTTGTGGCAGGTCCGACAGCATGCATTTGCCAAGTGCCTTGAGTTTTCACCATGTGACCACAGGGATGCTGCAGTGGTCATAAGTCACTTTTTTCAGTGCTGTTGTAACTTTGGATGGTCACTAAACAAATGGTTGTAAGTTGAGGACTACTTGTATTGTTATTTCTATCTTGTAAAACATTGAGGGTGGTTTCAGAAGCAAATACCTCCCATTGAAAATGATATATTTGATAGACATATCCTGCTTTTCCTCCAGGAGTGCACGGTGATTTTAATAGGATTCTCTTCCATTCACCCCTCCCCACTGTGAAATATATGCTGATCTGAGAGAGATGGGCTGTTCCAATGTCACCCAGTGATTTTTTATAGCAAAGGGTGGGTAGGACCCTAGGACTCCTTGGTCATAGTCCAGCCCTCGTATTTTTAAATCTTGCAACTTTAAGATGTGTGGATTTCAGTTCCCAGAATTCCCAAAGCCAGCATGCTGGAAAATTCTGGATGTTGAAGTCCATACATCTTAAACTTGCTGAGGCTGATAAACACTGCTATACATCATTATTGGTACCAAAGCTAACGGTAAATCTGTATTTGTGCCAAAATAGAGCTGGACTATCTTAGTTACACATCAACTTTATCCTAATAGGATTGTTTGGTTCAATCCACATGACACTGCCAAAAAAGACTAGGTCCTTTTCCTCAATGAACTGAGGTAAGGAAATTACTTTCCTCAAATAATGAGGAGCTTCAGCTTACTTTTACTGATAAGAATAAAAAAAATCCATTGAAAAGAAAGGAGTAAGAAAGGGCAAATGAGGGCAGACCAACGCTGAAAATACAAATATCTCTGATGATCCTGGTTGGGAGGGGCTGTTTGGCATTTGTTGTTATAATGTGTGTACAGAATGGTTTTCTTTTATTTCCATGTCCAGTTATTTCTTTCGCTTGTTTCATCTCCATCCAATTTGTTTTTCTCTTCCCTGCCATTTCCTCTTTTCCTATCTTGTTTGATCTTCTTCCGGAAGAAAGGGAGGATATGCGTGTTGTATATTTTGTGTGTCTTGTGTATATGAGATTGATTTGATACATGCAAATAAGAGATCAATTAAATTAGTAAATAGGTATCTTGTTCAACAGGAAATTTTAAGTAGTAGGTATTAATTCTATATACATTTTATTTTGTACTGGACCTATGCTTTTTGGAGGGAGGATATGGCTTTTGACAATATCTGTGTGACTATATAGTAAATTCCAAAAGTTGTTTCAAAGTGTGAACATAAAACCTATCTGCAGTTCTTTAAAGCAACCCTCTCATCTGCTTTTGCATGAACATAGCATATTGTGGTTGGGTTCATACAGACTGAACCAATCTGGTTTGATTTTGGCTTAGTTGTTCAAATTGGTCAAAGTGATTTGTAAACTATGGTTTAGCATGTGATCTTAGCTACTTATAGCTTATTCAAACCATGCTAAAGTAATCATTGCTTACTGAAGCATACAAACAAACGCAGAAAACAGACTTGTTACTCAGATGCCCCTATCATAGATTGCCTCAAATTTTATTTAAAATGATACAGGTAGAACTATTCAAGTTATTACTGGAGTTTTTAATTCCCTTTTAAACAAGAATTGTAAACAGATAGTTAACAAATAGTTAAAAATTGTGGAACATTGTTCATTAAAATTCTGTTTACGGTTCTGTGGAGATTCATGATTTCCTATCCTTCACAGAGGAAAAGGGTGTCTTAGGAAATATTATAATCTTTATAATGAACTAAGAACCTCCCATTTCTTATAATCTTTAGAACCACAAGTGCACATATTGTGAGAAAAGGAAAGAAAAAATAATTTATATATAATCCAGGGAGTGGGGATTAAATAAGTAGCTGTTGGATCCCTTGATTTCTATTTGATCAATAAATCATCAAGTGTCTTAAGTGCTTTATTCACCATTAAATTAAATGAAAAATACTTTAACCTACCTCCCTTGTGTCAGCAGATAAAGCTAATAATATTTTTGGTAATATTTCAATTTAGGTATTTAAGTGCAGCAAATGCCTTGGGACTTTTTTCCATTGGAATAAACAGAAAATGGTCTTCCAGTTTAAATGTAAAATGTTTTTAGAATAGACTATTTTCATGGGTTAATATGTTTAAGTGGTCCATTAATAGGTAGGCAACAATGCATTTACACTTGAAAGAGATTTCAGAGGGTTCCTAAGGCAGAAGCAGCTTTTACCTTAGAAATCTCAGCACTTACAGCCTTTTCTAAATTTACCCTTTCCTTTTGTTTTCACCTCTAAATTAAGTTTACTTTTAACTCTTTTTTTGCCAGCTTTGCTTTCCTCAAGACTTCTCTTGATAGATCCAGGGTGAATAATTGTTAACCTCCAGACTTTTGCCACAGTATAATTGACCCCCTCACACACATTTTATTAAAGAGGCAATACCTCTTCTTGCTACTAATTAAAAAAAAAGCTGTACTAACATTTTATTAACATACTTTAGTGGACCATTTGGGCAGAAAGCAATTTCTTGATCTATTTATAAGGGGAAACTTTCGGGGAATAAGTATAGGAAAAGTAGGGTTTGGTTGGCTGAAGTGATCTTTAGGACACAGACGAGACTTTTTCAAAGTAAATCCCAAATGCGAAGACGAGATAAATATTAAAGGCGACGTTTTCAGATCTAAAAGATTCAGGGAACGTATGAAATGAAAAAGGAGGCTGAAGCAATTTAAACAGGAGCTTTACCTAATTGATGTGTCGCTGCGTTTTCAGATGCGGTGCTGATTGTGGGCGGGTGGGTGTCCGCGCGGGTATAGACACGCGCGCACGAAACCTCCCTGCGTTTTCTCGAGCGATAATAACCCAGGGCTGCCCTAAAATCGCGCTCGGCAGAGATGAGCTTTAATTGCCAACTTAGCATCTTCGTCACACCTCCCGGCCCATTAGGCGCCGCAGCCTCACCTAGGCCTAACGGGCGAGCTCAGCGGCCTCAATGGCAAGCGCCTGATTATACAGCCAAGCTGCTAATTTAGCGAACCGCCCTGATCGGCTGGACTTGATGGACGCCACACGCCGGAGTCAGGCGCGCGCTCGGAGGAGTGGGTCCCACCCCCTCTGCCAACCGCCTCCCTGCGGAATGAGAAGCGGGGAATTAGCGGCGGAGGTGTGGGCAGGCAGGGAGCCCAGCAATTAACGCCGAAATGCCGCCTGGCCTACCGAGGCGGGAGGAGGCGGCGGTCGCGGCCGGCCACTCCCCGCCGACCGAGCAGTTCCAGCGACTGCATCGGTCCGCCAGGAAGTGCAAGGAGGTTCCGAGAGCTAGGGGTGGGGTGTGTGGTAGTGGCTGGATCGTCCCTCTTGGAAGGCCATAGCCTCGATCCAAGCCGGAAAGGCGCGAAGAAGGAAAAAGGCCTCGCGGCGACCGGTGCCAAGCCAGGCCCTGCCTACGGCAGCGCGGCAGGGTATTCCAACAGCCAGAAATTCTAGATTGTAAAGGCCAGGTTTAGCCGCACTGGGGCGAGAAGGAAGGACGCTTCCTCCGCCTTGGGATCGGGCGTCTGTTTCCTTTGGACAAAGGCGGCCCTGCATTTCTTCCGTCAACAGCATTTTGCACGGTCTTGGCTGTAAGGAAGAGGCGGGAAGAAATGAGCCTTCCGCCCATTTCCTACGTGCGTTCCGGTGCTTGGCAAAAGCCTGGCAGTTCTTTGGGGCCTTTGATTGTAATGCGGGATGAGTGTAACGTGCGAAATGTTTAATACGGTTCTGTCGGGTACAAACAATATATCTGCACTTGTCCTTCAAGCATTCTTCTTAGTTGCTTTGGGTGCGCCGAACTCAGCTGTGTCTGGCAATTTATATTAGGGTTGAACCTGGGCTCACCGTGGTGCCCTGCCCATATATGCTGTTTTAAAGCACTGTAACCGACATCAAATGCATATATGGGTGGAAGTACATACATTATAGGTATTCGCGGCAAATAAGGCATTGAGGACCTCCATGGCTCAGTGCCAAAAAAAAATCTCAGGGCAGTCGAAAAGGGGGGGGAGGGATATGGTGCTTTGTCCAAACCAATTTTTTGGGAGATTTGAACTCAGATTCCATCTCCTTCAGCGGTCTGTCTTTGTGTATCAAGATGGATGGGATACTTAAAACATACGGGCGCAGAATACATGCAGAAGATTGCTTAATTGTGTTTAGATTTGTGAGCGTGTATCAGCATCACAGAAAGGAAAGGCGGTGATGTGCTCTGTTAATGCTTAACATCTGATTTCGCATGTGGGAATTGGGAGACCTGCCCCCTCGCCTCATCGCGGGAGAACCTACAAAGGCATTTCCGAAATGTCACTGAACGAGCACAGGAACGTCTTTAAAAGACAGAGCCACACAACAAACCACCTTGGGCTGTATTTATCCGGAATACGCCAGTTGGTCAGAGACGCTCCAGGCAGGATCCAGACGCCCTTTGTTCAGTGGCCGTGAACCTGCGGGCAACTCTCCTTCTCTGTAATAGTAAAAAGACTCCCTTGGAAAGGAGTCCAGAAAGGCATGGCGTTGCAGGCAAGCTCGCGTGTATCTGGAGCTGTACGAGGGCGCCACCTGCTCCGGGTTGCGGCAAGGACAGGGAGGTGCCTGCTGCGGCAGAGACCCTTTTTAATTGCGGGCAAGAAATGCTGTTGGCGCATTAGGCAAATCTTTCACCTTGCAGGTGCTGGGCTGTCTCAGCTTCTCCTACCGGGCAAATGGCCCCGCCGGGGGTTTCTTGACATTCCCCCTCCCGCCATTGAATTGCGAAGAAACCTTAAGGGGAAGAAATCCTAAACCTGCGGGTAAAGATGCGCGTTTGAACTGGATTTTAAAAAAAGGTGGTGTCTTCAGGCAGCCCCGGAAGTTTGGGGAACGTCCTTTTGACCCGAAGGATCCGGGCCGGAAAGCGAGGGGGCACCTCCCCCCGGGCGGGCCCTGCTGCTCGGCGGGCCAAGCTGGTGACTCGGGCAAGCGCTGGGTCTTTGGGCCCGGCGCTGGCCAACTGAAGCGGATCTTGCTGGCACCGCTGCTCTTAGATATTCGCCCGATGGGCGAGGGCTGCGTTATTAATTGTGGCCGCGCCTTTGCTTGCTCTTTGCGAGAGCGGCGTTGTAAATTGGCTCTAATAAATATTAGCCGCTAGATTAGGCGAGGTGAAGCTGGCGCGGCGCTCCATTTTCGACCTGTAGCCTCTGCAAAGCCGCCAGTTCTGCGCCAGATTAGCCCCATCCATCCAGTGTCAATGGTTGTCTTGTTGAGAAAATCAGTGAGTAAACACGGCTGACAGAGAGGGGGCTCAGCTGATTACTCATACAAATAGACTGCAAACTCCTCCAGGAGAAGCTGTTTCGAGAGATGGGCTTCTCGCATTGACAGCGCGGCTTCTCCCAGGATCGGGTGTCCTGCTGTTCCCACTTTGTCCTCCATCAATCACACAATTGTGTCCGGGATGTTTTATAGAGTCACTTAATATCCCTGCCTTCATCTCTATTCACTTAGAGAATGATCTGCCATACGGGCGGGGGGGGGGGAGGTTTCTCTGCTCCTTTGCTCTCCCCAGAATGGGACGCGAGGCAAGCCCGGGCCACAAAGGCTTTGGTGGGGAAACGCAGCCAATTCGGAGCCGGGGAGGGGATGAGGAGGGGGAGCCTGAAATATCCTGGCTGCCTTTCTGATGCAAATATAGCCAACCAGCCACGGGATATTTCATTTTCAGTCAAGCCTGTGATTTAAATGTCGCCCGCCATTCCCTTATTGTCTAGCTTTATTAAACGACCCCCCCCCCCCCTTTCAGCTTCTTAGCATTATTGGAGGTAAGGCAGAAACTAAGACGAAGGGAAGGGGGAGAGTGAGATCGGGAGAAGGCTAAGGAGGGTTCAGCTCGGCGCAAAAAAGGAAAGATGCAAAGATTATAAGTATCCACCAACCCGAGTTATTGTTTCACGTTGATGAACTGTCTCGACTTTAACCCATTAATGGCTCAATTAACCGCTTAATTTAAATATTGCACAATCTCAGTATCGGTGGTATGCTGAAGCTATATACCGACGGTCAGAAATAACGCCAGAAAATAACGTATGGGGTTTTTTTTGGGGGGGGGGGAGGAACCGCCTCCAATTCTTCCTCGAAACAAGAGGTGAGGTCAGTCTGACAACAATGCCACCAGCGCTGCGAAGAGCTCCGACTGTACAGATCTGAAGATTGATTTCTTGAGCACGCTTATTGTAAGCAGGTTTCCTTAAAATCAATGACACTGACTTGAAAGTAAATGTACAGGGGGCGGGAGGCACGCTAGGTTGAGACTAAAGGCACCGATTACCACTAGGCACTTATGAAAAGGACCCCCCCCCCCCGCCATGGCTCCGAAATAAAATCAGGTTAAATTAACTGGGATGAAAATACCTATCTATTAAAAACAGAGTCCGGACATTAACAGAATAGTCAGATCGGCCGGCTTTTGATCACCTGCTTTAAAAGGCCTCTGTCAATTTAAGAACAAATAATAATTTAAAAAATTGGCTGCCGAGATCGAAATGGCCGTAACTCAGGAGGTGAGATTTATTAGTGAAACCCAAAGTGTTTCAAAAAATATTTGCCTTTTTTTGGGCGGAGAGGGGAGGGGACAGTATCGATTTGTTCTTCAAAGTTGTGCGGGCTTCTTACTCAAATGCGAATTTGGAAGGAGGCTGCTTTCTCCTCTTATTGCCCAAATGTTTTGCTTAGTTGTTTGTTTGAGGTGTGTGTGGTTTTTTGTTTAGTTTTTTGTTTAGTGGTAGATGTTTTTCTTTGGCTCTGGTCTCTTCCCAGCAGGGAAAGCCCAGACCCTGAGAAACCACATGAATGCAGGGGAATTTTAAAGACAGGAGGAGTACAAGGTATAACTGTTCAAATGCCTCATCTGCAAATTGGATTGCTACACAATTAATCAGAAAGTTAATTAATGAGCAAGTTACTAATTAGGACAATTTAAAGCCAATGTTTATAGAGTCTTACCTTTAAAGAAATAAAATACCAACCCGTTAATTGGTCCATACCTTGATTTCATAACTCATCACAAAGGTTATAACGCTACAGATGTTTTGTTTATTATGTAACACATGGCAATTATGTCAGTATTATATTGGGTGCATCGTGAATCAATCTTGAACATTCTGTTATCACTTTAAAGACTTCTATTTCTTAAAATAATAGAGAAGAGGCTAACTAGACGGCGCTATCAGGTGCTCTTCCTGGTACTCTCTTCAGAGATCTGACAAAGGCTGAGCTCTTCCATATTTTCTCATTAGCGGGCACTTAAGAGATTTACCCACTTTCTATAGGATTAAAGGACAAAACTTCAATTGATAAAACCCTTAGCCTCAGACCATTCACTTTTACTCACAATGAAGTTTTCCTCAATGGGATTTCCAAGGGGTTAGGATTGCTCAGGGAAGTCCCTTGCAATTTTAAAGTTTCCCTGAGTTCAGGTAGGCATAGGCAGCACATTCAATCCAATTTTATGCTATTTTTGCAATATTATTTCTCTCATATGTATGGTAGGATAAAAATAACAAACACATTAAAGAGCAGGAAGAATCCTTTCTTGAACTGCAATTTGGGGTGTGCTTGTCTGTGGACCTTTGCTAATTTAAATATATTTATCAATACCTGGATGGGAAAGAAAGGTCAAAACCCAGCCAGGAACTGAAATTATAAGTGGTTAAAAACCAATGTTGTGAAAAAATTAATGCTGGTATAAAATATATAAGTATAAGATGGCAAACAATACTATTTTTTTATGATATAGGGCCCTCTTTTTTCACAAATGGAAGAATCCCTAGAAAATAATTAAAAAAAACTTAATGGTTGTAAAACATCTTGATCTGTACATCAAAATAAAGAACAAGCAAGTTATTTTAAAAATTAAAACTGAAATAACCTCCATTAAAAGGGATTTTGCATACTCCTGCCCAGTTTTATTAATAGAAGCAGCCCTTCCTTGTTTTCAGTTAGGAGGAGTAAATGAGCACCTCCACCACCGAATTACTTTCTTACTTGCAGAAGAAGCGGCTCAGAGCTGACCACTCTGGTCTTCATTCTATTAGATCCTGAGATACCAATTATACGTGCATCTTAGCTGTCTCTCTAATTCCTACTTTCTTCTCCTTAAATAACCAAGGGAAGAAATTTTAGGACCTGCCAAGGGCTGCAGATCACTGTGCAATTTACTCAAGTTGTGCCATCTGGAAGGGTGGTTGCAGGGGGTGGTAAAAAAAAAGTTAAGATGGTGACTACAACAATATGATTGAAGGTCAGTCTGTTTTTATGTGTGTCCTATTATCAAGGCCACCCTCTTCACTTTTTGGGCACACTTTGAGGACACTCCTCAGCACCATAGCTAAGGGCAAGAAGGACAGCATAAAGGATCAGTTGAATCTTATCACCCAAAAAGTTGTAAAACAAGTTTTTAGCCAATTATTCTCTCAATGTATAAATACAAATTGTTTCATTTAATTGGACTGTGCCTCTTGGTGAAAAACAGATCATAACCTGAAGTGATGGTGGGATTTGATAGCATGTTTGAAAATAGTGGTACATTTTTATACAGTATTCAGACTGATAACATATATCGTCTTACTGTGCCTCAATCCAATAATGTCTTTGTTCACATCCTTTACAGAGCAAATAAACCCATCAATTTCATATTGTGATATGCTTAACCTCTGTATAAATAAGAGGGGGGGAGAGAGTGTGAGACTGAGAGAAAGAGATGGGAGAGGGGGGAACCTAAATCCTGCTGACATTGAAATTAATTAGATAATTTTCATTTGACATCCCAAGAAATACTTTAGCACACCTTTTTCAACCTGATACTCTCCAGAAGTGTTGGACTTCAACTCCCAGAATTCTGCATGGGAATGGTTAGTTGATCTGGTTGGGGGTTCTGGGAGTTGAAGTCTCTTCCACTTATTAGCCAACTATACCAGGAAAGAGTTTTCTAATACAAACTATCCTTCTTTAGTTATTGCGTCGAATGTCTTACTGTACAAAGTCCTTCTGGCAACCCCTTCTTCAACAATAAAATGTACATCTCTAGTAATTTTGAATGAAGAGTCTTCTGTACCACGTTATTAGCAATAAATCTACACGATTCTTTGTTGGTTAAAATCATTATCATCATCATAGTGATCATTACTGAACTCATTATTCTTGTGTTACTATCAGAGTAGATTTATGATAATACCCTGCATCTCGCCTGAGCTAAAGAAGGTGTAAAGGATTTGATTAATAGCTGCTTCTACGTATTAATATTCGAGGTTTCTCACGTTTTAAATACATACTGGGTAGCATCTGATCAGGCCCTTAACGGTTTTCCTTAAATTCACTTAGGGACAAAAGAAAAATCTGTTTAAATGTAAAGCTGTGGGTCCGGTAGGGGAATAGAGAGCAAATCTTGTAGTACCAAGTACAATTGTCACCCCTCCCCCAGGCAGTTAACATCTACCATCTGAGGCTTTGGGGGATCTGCCTCCCACGGAGCCAATGGGTAGAAAGAAGGCACCCAGAAGAAATCTTTCTGAAAGCAGCCATAACTGCCTGCGAGCATGTCAGGTTCCCAGAGAATTAAAGAGCGAGATTGTGGAAAGGTTCAGGGACGAAGATATTATTGGACTGTCTTCGTCACTTTATTTTTGCACACATACATGATGCCCGTAAAAGAAGGAGATCTAGCTATTCCGGAGAAGCCGTCATCCATCCTGGCTGGCGTTGAATTACCGAGAGAGGCAGGGAGGAGGGAGCGAGACTCGGGCGAAGAGCAGCGCACCCACTATCTGTCCCTTAAAGGTTACGCGGTGCTCTGCTTCGCTTTGTCTTCCTCGCGCCCTTTCCTGGCAAAATGGAGACATCACATCCTTGCCCAGCCTCGACTCAGTATTTATGAAGGTTTTCTGACAAATAGGCAGGCTGGCCACGCATGGGTGGCTGCCTTCATTCCGCACTTGGCTTGTTTACATAGGACCAGCACCATTTCCACGGATTAAACAAATCACAGGCAGAAGGAGACATTTATAATCCGCCAACGAGGCCACAGGCAGTTAAAGAGGAGTGCGCGCGGGGGTATGTGGGCATGGCTGTAAGGAAGAAAAATAATGTCCACGGCCAGGGAGCTGACCTTCTCCTAAGAGGGCAACTCTGGAGTCTACCGAGATAAATACAAGTTATATATAATAGTATGGGTGCACGCACACTCAAGTGCGCTCAGCACGGGGAAATGCACACTCACAGTCCCACGGACTTAGGAAATAATAATATTTACGCCTTAATATTATAAGAGCACTTATGCTTTCAGTTTCCCGGAAAACGAACTACAATCGGCTGCTGTGTAACATTCTAAGCATACTGCAATGAATGCGTGCGTAGCTACTGCATACGCGTGAGCACACACAACGACACCGGCATCTTACAAATAAGATTAAGGTACATATAAAAGGGCCATAATCATTGAACGTTTGAAGCTCCATTAAAAAAAAAAAGACTGGCTGGTGTCCACGGTAATAAGCATGGTTTTAGATCATCGTGAAAAGCATTCCATTTTTATAAATATATATATAGTAAGAGGCGGTGAGGTGCTTTGGTTCAAGGCACCAGGAGATGGTCAGTTTTAGTTGCACCTGAGCACAAAGTCAGCATTGAGAGTTTGGGCCAGTTCCTTTCTCTCAGGCCGAAGAAAAAGGCAACGGCGAACCACTTAGGGAAATGTTGCTAAGAAAACTGCAGGGACTTATCCAGGCAGTCGCCTGAAATAAAAAATGACACAGGGAAAAAAATGGTACATGACATGCTTAAATATGTACTGTTAATGAAAATGAACGTAGATGCCTAGATAGTATTAAATAGCGGGAATTTAAAAATGAATTATTTAGTGTAGGTGACGGCATTGTTATTTATACTATATGCCCCATTACATTCTCTAAGAGCCGGCGAATTAGAAAGCGGGTTTTAGACGAGCGATAGATCCTTAAAAAGCTCAAAAGCATCCCCAATGCTTGGCGAATCCTAAAACGAATTCACTTCAGTAGGAAACCAAAACCCGGTCAGTCGCCGCGGAATTTGCCCTCCGAGAAAAGTCTGCTTTGAAAAGGGGAAAGATGAAACCGCAAGAGTGACGTGTCAGGGAGGGGGGGTCGGAGAGGCGGCGGCTCCCCCCCCACCTCCCCTTGTCCCGCTCAGTTCCACGATCTTGCTCCCAGGTAGGAACGACCCCAAAGTTGCGTCTCTGCGCCCCGTGGTGGGCATCGAGCTGATGGCGCTGAGCACTTGCCGCTTTGCCGGGGCCAGGCGCCAACAGCGCATCATGGCGCGCCATCAGCAAAATCCCGCTCGGAGCGCTTAGTTTCCCAGTCGGTTACCACCGCCATTCACCCGGAAGTATAAAGGCAAGAAACGGTGCTATTTCTTCGCCGCCTGTGGAAACCGGGCTCGTCTCTTGTTATGACTTCTCGCCGGACTAAGAATGATAATATCGAGGAGGGCGCCCCGACTCCAAACGTTGCCCGTCCTCTCCGGTCGGGGCAGGAGGCGGCGGTTCGGGCTCTTTCTCCCTCCTTCTCCTCCTCCTCCTCCTCCTCCTCCTCTTCTTTGCAGCTGTTGGGTTATAAAAAAATGACACATGTCAGCCACCTCGGGCAGCGGGAGCAAGGAAATTCCTCACAAAACAGCCATGGTTTCGAAAAAAAGAAGCACAACAAAAATATTGAATAAATTCCCTTTTAATTTATTTGATCATTCCACATTACGGAGCTATGAATTGCTCAAATTTGATAACAAGTACTCAATTCAACTCATTATGTAAGTTAAATTAGACTTCGATAAAATTTCAGTGGCGCGCAGTGGTTCCTAAAATGAAATGTAATTTGTGCAAGAATTTGTTGTATCTGTCACAAATATTTCCAATTAGCGGCCGTAATTATTTGATAGTTTCTGTAATTATGGCTTAAACGGGTGAATTTGGGACTGTGGAGGACCCTAATTGGCCTAAATTTGATATTTTGCATATTTGCATAATGAGGAAATTGGTAGAAAATTGTGTTCATTCATTTGTGAAAAATCCTATGAATTTTATGAATTTGAAAGCTCTGTTTGTGCACTGTGACTTTGCTTGCTGATCCCTGAGGAGCTCACGCTGAATGCCTGAACGGGCAGCGCGCCAACTTCTCCTCCAGGAGCAGAAAGGGGGGGCTGCGGGGGGGGGGGAAACGGGGGAAGGAAAGAGAAAAGAGGAGGGCAAGAGCGCGCGCCGAACAACACAAAATTCTGCGCATGCGTTTCGGCTAGGCTTTTTTTTGGGGCTGAAGGATTGCCAAATGCTGGAGAGCTAATGCTCGCGCGCGTGCGCGCGTGCGTAGAAAATGGTGGGAGCAAAGATCGAGCTGCTGCTGCTGCTGCCGCCGCCGCCACCGCCGTGAAGTAGAGTGGTACCTTCGAACGGCTCGTATGCATTCGCGACCGCGTGAAGAAAAAAAAAAGTCTTCCAATCCTCCACGCGGACGGGGATGAAGGGGGCTGCGCGGCCAAGGGAAACTCAGGCACGTGCGCGACGGCTAAATACTTCTCCCTTGCAGTCTGGGGTGATCCATTGCGCTGTCAGGTTGAAACAGTTAAAAGAGAAGCCAAAGCCTCGGCTTTTAAGATGCTGGCCCACACAGCCTCATTCATCATTGTAACGTGACGGGTGGTTCCCCCCCCCCCCCCCCCCCCGTTGTTGTTTGCTAGCGTCCTGCGCTCGGTTGGAGTTAACGTGTAACAGCTCCTTTGACGCCAAGCAGAGTTTGGATCAAGCAGCCAAGAGAAAAGAAAAATGCAAACCCGCCAGAGAAAATAACCTCCTCACCAGCAATCAACATTCAGATGAGCAGAGATTAACACCACACAAGACCAACAATCAAGAAGTAAACAATATCCCAATCAAGGAATAACCAGAACAGGCTAATTAGCTAACAGTAAACAGCCTAATCTAGGAACTACCAAGACCACTCTTATCAACACTGATAGGGCAAGCAACTAATATATAAAATCACAGCAAACCCCACTTTCTTCTAGCACTGATGGTGTTACCTAGTTTGGTAATGAAATGTCTTCAAGAAAACAAGCTCAGAGGGCAACAAGGACAACACAGAAAATATCCTCTTTTTCATCCCAGGAAAATAATGAAATGAAATATTCATTTAGGCCCAACATGCACAATGCTACATAGTACATAGCATAGGAAAAGGAAATCTGGATTCCTTATAGTGTAGCTTTCCTTTATTGTTTACCTCCAGATGTACTAGAACGCCCATAATTTCCTGTACAAGCAGTTGCTCTATTGTATATTGAATTGGGGAGAACATTAGTAGAGAGTATAGGAATTCCAGATACAAAGACTCTGAAAATTTGGGAGACATATTATTCTGGATCCAATTTTAAGTGCCTACGGGAGTACATACTCTGTTTTTGTGTTACTTCTATATAATGTCTTCTGCCACTTCTCTGAAACTTCCCATCTCTAATATTGGTATAAATTTCTAATTTAATTAGAGAAGCAAGCCACTTATTTACAGGTTTTCACCCTACCTAATTGATAGTTTAGGAAACCTTAATCTATTGCTGCACAATATCTTTATCTGGATTAACCAAAATGTATAAATGGAAATATGCAAGTTTTCCACAAAAAAGAAATTATTATTCCTGACCCCCCCCACCAAATTCTAAACATAAAGCTTGCTCTGATTTATTTGAAATATAGGAAATGTATATTTTTGAAGATTTGTTACATCTAAACATGTTGCAAATAATTTACTCTGCAACTGTTTCACTGAAGAGAATAAACTTGTGGCAAAAAACTTGAAAAATGTGAGTGTCATTTTCCTTTTTCTGTTGTTTTTTAATGTAGCAGATATTACAGCAAACTGTCTTATTTTGGCTTTATTAAAAAAGATAATATGGTTTTGAATGCTTCACTCCCAAATTTCATTCCTGTCTTCCTAAAACAAAGACGTTTTCAAAAGTTGCAAGTGTTGACTTAAAAATACAGCTTTGAATGTCACTGGAGAGTTTTATATACTTCATTTTATGTCCCTAGGGTAACTTTAGATGGTCACTACTTTATCTGTTCCCATGGAGCTGTATAATATGTGAAGATGTACCATGCTCTAAATGCTTAAGTGCTTTATCTTATACTGCATTCCTGGTAAAGGTTAACATAAATTCATCTTCCACTGAAGCAGCATTTGTTTCTAGCTTCTAAACCGCTTTGTGGTATAGCTGGAATAGAATTTCCATTAAAATGTAAACAATGAATGGACAGGTATATGGAGCTGCTGCTGGCCACTTGGCAGCATCTCTGTTACTTTATCTGTGATTAGATGAGTCAGGGAGCTCTTAAGCTTAGATTTACTTCTGGTAAATATTCTCTGTTGTTCTTAGATCTCATTTTTCTGCAACTAATAGCTTTTGTTCTCACACCAAGATATTGCTATGTCCATGGGCAATGATGTGCCAATAAATAGCTCCACAGGTGCCTATCAAGTGTTTGATCATACCCGAGTTTAATTTTTGTTACTTAAACAGAAAAGATGAAGTTAATGAACAGCAAAATAAAACATGAGACACCAGCATGATCTTTGTTTCCAAAATGTACATAGGCCATATAGATATTTTTGAAAAATAAAAAAGGTGGGTAGTTGTAGACCAGGGCTTAACTGAAGTGTACCCACCTACCAGAAGATGAGAATTAGTAAAGGATCTTATGATAAAGAGTTAAAACATTGATTAAAAATAGATAAAATTGTTTCTATAAATATAAATAATATTCTACAATATTTCAAGACAAAGATGAATACTTAAATAGTGGCAACTGGCAAAGGGAAGAGAAGGCAAAAGAAGGACAAACTAACAAAAATTCGTCCATATGATGTTTTCTGTGCTTTATTTTCTTTATTTTAGTATCTCATTTTTTGTATCTACTGCATATTCTTTACTATCAAATGCTAGAATGTAAAGTGACTATATGTTTAAAATAAAATTTCCTATCTTAAAAAAGCATCTTAGATTTAGAGAATACAGGAGATGCAGGAAGTAACCTCATAAGTTTGCTTTTTGATAAATGTGTATTTATTGCAATATCTAGGGTGGCAGCAGCGACTGAATACTTACAGGTTCTGAAAAGTTGCCTACTCACTTAGAAGATAATGAATGAAATTGGTAGCTTAATAATTGTAAAATGTGCAATATAAACATTCAGCATTCCATTTCTTTTCAGAAAAAAAATGTGAATTTTGGTGTCAATAACCAAAGTCAGTAACAGAGAGTCTGTTGATGTAGTAGTTAAGGCATTAAGACAGAAACTTGGAGAGTAGGAATTCTAGTCTTGTCTTAGACACAAAGCTAGCTAGGTGTCTTTGGTCCAGTCACTTTCTCTGAGCCCCAGGAATTAGGCAACAGTTCTACATCTGAAAAACTTGTCAAGAAACCTGCAGGGGGTAGTCCAGGCAAGAGTTAAAACTGATTCAAAAGCACTAAAATAAAATAAAAGTCGGTAACATTGGTTATTCTCAAATTCATACAGCTGAAATTATTGCAGATGGTATGTTTAGGCTAAGGTATAATATTCAGTGCATAAAACAATAATTGAACTGAGCAGATGTCTAAATAAACATGCCTTGGTTTGCAGCCATTAACGCCCATCTAAGGATGTAATACTTTGAGACCTAAATAAAAATACCAGATTAGATAATAATAATAATGAGTTCTTATGAACAATGTTAAAAAAACGTCATTCTTAAAAGTTAGCACGTAATGCTGTCAAGTGATAAACACTATGTTCACTGTTCCCGCAATTAAATAATTTTTGTCTTAATTGTTTACAATATTTCTATCCTGTTCTTCTAAAGGATCATATACTACTCTTAAGTGTAACCTACCTGGTTTGATTTTGGCCCAAATTAAACAAAACACAGGAAGAATGAATCTTTGAACAGATGTTGTTGAACTACAACTCCCATCATCTTTTATCTTTTGCCTCATTTGCTGCAGTAAGCAATTTTGGAAAAGCCAAAAAAACCCTATGTTGTAATATAATTCCTTGTGTAGGTGTGTGTCCCCCATGGTCCAGTTCATACCAGGGCATGCAGAGTCACGCTGAATCACACAGGAGAAAACAAACTCCTAAAACGCCATAACATCCTGATAGTGCATAACATAACATTCTGCGATGTGCCCTACCATTGACGTCCAGGATTTGACCATATATAGACAGAACTTCCCTGAGCAGTAGATTAGAAATTGTACTTTTACAGGCTGTTTTTAACTACATGCTATTGCTCCTCCTGCCTTTGTCCTATCTCAATAAAAGGGGCTCTCAGACCCCCAATCTGGGTCGCTCCATCCCGAGAAAGGTCGTGTCCTGTCTTTTCTCCACATTGGTTTCATGGACGAACCACGGGAACGTTACACCCCTAACCCCTTAGATCTTAGGTTTTCTTGAACTGAAGTTCAAAAAAAATCTGCAAGGCGCACTAGGAGCAGATATTTGGAATATTTTGCTAATGCTTAAGCAGACACCTAACAACAAAAAAGTGCAACTGTAACTCAGTGTTTCTCAAACCTGGCAATTTTAAGAGGGGTGGTCTCCAACTCCCAAAATTCTCTAGAATTATGGAAGTTGAAATTCTCACCTCTTAACTTTACCAAGATTGATAAACACTGCTGTAATGAAACAATATTTTTAAAATATTATTGTTGTAAATCAATGCTATGGTTATCTTGAGATATTTTACATTTAATTGAATCATCACCAATAATATGTTTTCCCTTTATTTTTCATGTTCTCTGCTTAGTGTACCTTAAATGCTCTTCTCTAGGATAAAGTGAAAAAATATCCATGCCCATTTTGAGATATTCACAGTATAATTATCCCTGTTTTTTAAATGCCTTTTGGCCATTAAAAGGAGTATGAAAAAAGGAGGCTTCTTGTGGGAAATTTATAGCTTGCAGATGTCTTGAAAGAAGTAGAGAGATTGCAACTGAGACACCAACTAGAAGGTGGATTCGGCTAGCATAATCTCCTGGATCAAAGGGAGCTTGTGAGATAGTCCATTTGTATTCTGGAAGACAGTTCCTCATGAGTAAACTCCAGAAACAGGATGTTTGGCCCTTGGCTCAGGAGTTGAGCTGCCAGAAATTCCATGATTCTATCCTTATTCTTAGGCTGTAGCATAGCCATGCATATGGGCATTGTCTGGTTTGCCCATTAACCACTTGGAAACTAATTAATCTACAGATATAGAGAATTTTCCCTTGCCTCAAAGATAAAATTCCCCATGGGAAATAAACCTTTCTTCAGAATTACAAACAACTACTACAAGAAAGACTTTGATGTAAAGATTCAAGAACCTTTTGCAAAAATCTTAACAAAGAAGATTTAAGAAAGTTTTAAAATAGATAAGGGGAAAGTATCATTTTTACATTTTATGAAAGTGCTTTGGTGTATATTAGCACTAAGCCAATTTATGAGATCTAGAACTTAATGGGAAACTTTGATGCATACTATTAAAGAGAGCATCTAATTGGTGGTCTCACGTACAAAAGAAGGATATATCTAAATTTGAATGGCAGGGAAAAATAACTGAATTAAATATAAGATACTACAAGATGCAAAGGAAAGAAGAGGATTGGGTATACCTGTTTTGAAATTGCTCTGTACTGCTTAACTTGGATTGAAGAGTAGGTGTTACTGACAGATAGAAGGCTATTGACTTAGAAGCACATGATATAGATTTGGATCGTGTGAACATTTATAGCATGATAAAATGAAGGTTAATGTAGTCTTTTAAAATCATTATGTCAGGCATTCCATTTTGAGAAAATGGAATAAATCTAGATTGCGCCCAAAAACACCTTTGCGGCTCTTAGCACAAGTAGCACTTTATAGATGAAAAAGATATGTAAATATATTAATAACTTAAATTATTGTGACATATTAGCATTTTTTCAAGGGGAATGTAAAATAAGAGAAGATTTGATGATGGAAGGATATACTTTTTAATGATTTTCCTATGTACAAGTATAGAAAGGTTTAAAGTAGATAAAACTTTTATATGGTTTAGAACAATGTAAAACTAACTGAAACAGAATTATGATCAAAGGATGAACAGGAGATTGCAAAAATGTATAAACTTTGGTTGAAACCCGAGACAGAAGATTAACAAGTAATAAAAGTATGCTAAAATTGGTTAAATGGAAAATGTGTGGTTGAAAGGATTAGTCTTAAAGTATTGTCTGAAAGAGAATGTTTATTAAACGATTGGTATTTGTGACAGAGAAATAGTCTAGATATGTATAAATGTATCTTGAATTTATGTTGGAAATGTGAACATTATGAAATGACATACAGTATATTGATGGGTGTGTAAAAAGTCCTCCCAATGAATACAAATACATATATTAATTCAGAAGATTTTAAAGTAAAAAATACAATTGAAATTAAAGGCTTTTCTTTTGAACTTACTGGATAGAGATCTAGAAAAAAAGACATGAAACTTTGTTTTTATATATATCAGCTGTAGCAAAATTAATATATGCTCAAAAATGGAAAGGCTCACCATTACCTATAATAGAGGATTGTTTGATAGAATAGGTACTATAGGATTGTAAAAAGAGGTTTTATGGATTTTGCATAAATGGCTAGATTGACTTCCTTGTTTAAAGAAAAGATATCTACATTTAGAGCTGACTAGAAACTCCATATATATTTTTTTGCATGAAGCAGAGAAAAATACACTTACAATGTGGTTTTGACGATTAGAATAAAGTTAAGTAATAGAGAAAATTGATCCTTTTTATGACTATAGAGTAAGAGATAATGTTGAAATTATGCTTGTACTTGCTGCACAGGAAATAGGATCCTTTTTATTTCTTTTTTTCCCTGCATCTTTATCACTTTCTTCTTTATTTTGTTCTCTCTATTCACTATTAATTTTGATTAATTTCTATATTCTCTTTAAATATTTAAATACAATTTATATAAACATCTTATGGAAAAAGTGCATTTTCTGGTAGCATAATAATTTCTAAAAGTGATCTCTAATTTAGCAAAGAGTATGTTTTTATAAAGTACTAGGCATTGCTTATTCTAGAACTCAATGCTTCCTATTGCTAGTTATGAGTCATCATGCAGTCTTTTAAAATATATAAAAATTAATCCTCAAACTCTATAAGCATTGATTCCAGGCAATGACAAATCAGAAAATGGGCCTAGGGTTGTCCTGAATAGTTAAATGAAATTGTAAACTCAGTGTGTGGCTGCTATAAAAAAAAAGGTGAACTCTGTGTTAAGAATCATTAGTAAAAGATCTGACAATAAAACTGCCAATAAGCTATCCCTACAGTGCTACTATACTTGTATATCAAGCACATTTTTGATCAATGCAACCTCAAAAAATATATCGTGGCCCTGGAAAAGGTGCAGAAAAGGGCAACCAAAGTAATTTGTGGGCTACAACACTCCTGCAAAACAACAAGAACAATCCATACGTATGCTCACATAACCCTACAGTTTTAGAGCTTTTAAATTTAGAAACAAGGGAGTTGTGAGGATGTATGCCTGAACTGAAAAACATGGAAAGGGAGTTTTGTCCCTCACTCTTACATTTTCACAGCCTTGAAATTAATTTAGGGGTCATCAGGATAGGTACTATCTCCAGAACAAAAGACAGCAGGACGTAAAGTGTGTTTGTAAGTGAACAACCATGGACGAGGATTATTACCTTAGTGTTCTATTGTGAACTTTACAGATGTGTCCAAGTGGTCATTTTGTGACACAGAATGGAATACTGTAAATGTGGTTTTCATTTAATTAAAGTTTTGTTCCTTAGTCCATGTTTACACATTATTCATCACCTGTGGATATCTATTTGCTGCTCATTTTGCTAATAAAACACTGGAACTAAGTTGCTATTACTTTCATTTTATAAATGGAGAGGTAGAGAGAAACAGCCTGGCATAAATTTTATTGATCCAAAGTAGAAGATGTTGTTCAAGATATAGATCATTCTTTACATTCTTGTAGATTAGCTTTTAGCAGAATTTAGCACCTTCAAATCACTGTATCTTTTCTTGTCTGACTACACACATTGACTGAATCCCTAGGAAAAGGAAGATGATGGGTTGGGGTGGGGAGAGAAATCCAGATGGGAATTTTTACATGTTGAACCATACAAGACATGATTCACTAAAAGCAACTATAGTTCACTGTACTTCACTGAAGACTTTGGCTTCAAATGACTAGGACACATTATCAATGTACTTAAATTAACTATTTGACTAGTGTTCCCTAGAGCTTACTAGGAAGGCCAGCTCCACCCTCTTTCATTATTTATCTCTAAGCATTCTCTTTGCTGTGGGGAAATCAGTAGGTGTCTTCGACATTATGTCTGGGTGGAAAGTAATCTGCTTTTATAGACTCAGGTTTTACACTCCATAGCCTAAAATCCTACAGACCTGTATCACTGGAAATGTGGGCTGTAGTTCAAAATAGGGATGAAAATATTCTCTTCATCTGGAAAGCCATCATTCATTTGGCTCAGCTTGGTCTAGAATTTCCTGCAATCCATCTGCAGGAAATGTGAAGCCAAAATGCTTTAGAATTAGGTTTTCACAGGGAATTCCTTGTTAATTAGTTATTTCTCTCTGCCATGGGAAGTGCTGCAATAATATCAGCTACTTTAAGTCCATAAAATGCAGTCAGCTATTTAAAACTTTTTTTTTTATTTCTCTAAGGATTCATTTATTTTCTGTGATATAAACATGCTGCTCTTGAAACTTGGTGTGCCCATCATTTGAGTGCCAGCTCACTCCATTATATTGAGGTCAATATTCTACAATACTGCAAACATTAAAAAAGCCCAATGATTTATTGCAGCAGGTAGTAAGGATAATCCTTAGACAAGGAAATGTTGTTTTCACACATCATGTTGTTCTTGCTTTAATTCCCCAAATATGATATATCTTATAAATACTTGCACTGCTTAGAATTTAAGATGGGGTATTAATAGCTCCCTTCGTTGTCTGTTCTACATTGACAATCTTTAAATTTGTGCACCAAGTGAAAAACAACCTGAGTGGGACATAGGAATAGGGTTTAAACACTCTCATACACCAATACATGCAATAGGTGCTATGAAAATTTGTAGTACTATCCATCTATTTGTCAGCTTACATGAGATATCAAAGTGAATGCAAATGTCCTTTTCCCCCTTTTCAGCTTCTTTTAAATATAACCATATAAAGCCTGCTGTGCTAGATTAAACCAATGATTTTTCTAGGCAGCATCTTACTTTCAATACAGATAGCAGGAATTTCTAAATGTTTCCTTAACAGAATAGTAGGACAACAACTTTCCTATTGTTTCTTTTCAATAGTATCCAGAACTATGCTGCTTTGAATGAAATATTTTGTTTTTAGTATTATTTTTTTTGCACTAATCTCCAGTCTGCTTCCAAGCTGAATTCAAGTGTGTGTTTTGATCTACAGTACCAATATGTTTGAGAATCTCACTCTGCTTCTCTTATATTCCATTCAAATGGTATATACTTTTCTATTTGTACAGGGTGTTGAATTGAGCCTGTCTCCCAAGTGCTCCTTAATGTGAATTCCACAGGTTGATCAAGATGGAAAAGATCTTTTAGCAGTGGTCCCATATTTGCAGAATTCTTTCCCCAGAGAAGTTCCCTCAGTTGCGTACTTTGTCTTCTCAGTGCTAGGCTAAGACATTTTATTCACTCAGGTCTTTTTAGACTCACATTAATATGATTTTAGTAGTGGTTGCTGTCCAAAATGATTACTGACTTCTTTTATTTAGTGCTATTTGTGTTCATTTATTATTAAGGTTCCACCAAGGAATGGGACCTCTCTAGCACCTCTCACTTCTACAGTTTCAACACTAATATGGGCGAGCATGTCATGTTCAGGTTTGAAATACAAACAATGTTGCATTGTATTCACATTCTGCTTAAATTCTATGGGGCTTCATCGGAGCTGTAAAAATAATGGCTTGGGTTATAAAAATTTCACGCAGAGTTCTTTTTCTCTGAAAAAAGGATTACTTACCTCCTCTAGCAGACTACAGTTTTTTGTAAAGTTGCTCCTGAGAGTTTCATAAGATGCATGAGGTTATAGTTGGAGGGAAGAATCAATGAAAATTGCCCCCTCACCCAGAAGAGATTTGATGGAGCCACATGGCTGCTTGTCACAAATGAACACCTGAAGAGTTTAGATGGTCCAGATGGCTGAAGGAGGTAAGCAGTCTTAGCCGTCATGCTTCTTTTCAGCATGTGTGTCCATGTTATAAATCTTAAGTTTGTTGTTAGGTATACACATCACATGTTTCAGTTAGCTATCCATTGTAGAGCAAAAGTGAATTTTGTAGCATTTTAAACTGTGTGTGAACCCAGCATATCCTCTCTTTAAATATCATATTTATTTACTTAGCAGACATATATATGCTTATCCCCAGGAATCGTATTCCAAGCAGAAGAATGAAATTGTACCTTAAAACAAATATTTACTGATAGGCTGAGAACACAACATACGTATTTCAAAAGCAAATAAGCAAATAAAAGCAGAAATAAGGTTATGTCAGGAACGTGACATTTTATTCACTTCCCACTACATACATACCAAGTACAGTATCACCCATAATTATAACAATTTTAATGAATCAGTCTTGATTCTATTTTCTCTTTCTATGGATTCAAATTTTTTTTACATCTAAATAAAAATAAGCATCACCAGTAGGGGGAATAGATGTATAAAAAACAAACTATTTTTATGAGATGAAAATTATTTGAATGTCATTAAATAGTACATCTAAAATTCCTGGCACATAATGGTTTTGCCACTTACTTTGTATGAAGAAATAAGTGAGAGTGTGTGAATTCAGATTTCTAGAAGCTTTTGTAGCAATCATTTACCCTTTGTGCATCATAACACAATATATGTTTTTAAATGCTCTTCCAGCATTCCATTTTTTGTGGTTAATGAAACAAGTAACAAGATAAAGAATTAAAACATTCTGATATGGTCATAGTGTACTTCATCTCTTCTGCCATTCACCTGGAGCTATTTTTCTGGATGCTTCTTGTAAGTCTGAAATTAGACTTGCTCATACCCACAATGTTAACATCTACATCTGCTACAACGAAGTATGCCTCACCTTAATAAGATTTAATCTGAAGGAGAGTTTTCCTTAGAGAATGTCATTTTTAAATGTAAAAATGTTAATAGTTTAAATAAGAAAGCATATAAGGGAGGAATTCAAGACAGTGAATATGCAGGTGATCTTGTTCTATTGATCTAAATAACTGAGAGAGCCCATCCTCAGATACTCACAACCAGTGGTGGGTTTCAAATTTTTTTAGAACCTCTTCTGTAGGTGTGGCCTGATTCATGGGAGTGGCTTGCCAGCCATATGACTGGGTGGGAGTGGCTTGCCAGCCATGTGACTGGGTGGGCATGGCCAACTTGTAAAATGTGGTGAAACTCCCTTAACAACGCTCTTGCTTAGCAACCAAAATGTTGGCTCAGAAACTCTGGCATTTGAAGCACGCAAGTCTTAAATCTGTCAAGTTACAAGACTCTGGCACCCCTAACCCTTTAGAAAAAAAAACCCCAGGGGTGTTCAAACTTGACAGCTTTAAGACTTGTGGACTTCAACTCCCAGAATTCCTCTCTCACTCTTCGTCTTGATGAAGTGCAGACGGGCAGGGGAAGGGAGCTGGAACCGGTTCTAAATGGCACGGTAGATTTGTGGAACCTCTTCTATAGAAGAGTTTAGAACTGGCAGGAACCCACAACTGCTCACAACCTAAGTCATTTAGGGTTTTAGAGATCAATATAGCATTTTAAATGGCCTACTAGGCCATTATGAATATTTTTTTAGTACAGACACTAATGAGTACAGATATGATTCTGTACTTTGTAACTGCTAGGCAGCCTCATCATTTTGCACCAATTCAAATTTTGAGATACTTCTCATGGATAGCCCATATAAATGGCATGGAATTGTCAAAATAATTATAACTGAATATCTGTTAGATATTGCAGCGGGCAGGTTAGACTTGAAATCTTTGGTCCCTTCCACTCTGAGATTCTATGACTAAAGCAATATAGAGATCTTATCAATAAATAATTTCCCTACACCATTAGCACCTTTGTATTGTCTGGATTTAAGTTTTTTTTCCCATCATCCAGATCATTATCAAGATTAGGTAATGTTCAAGCAATTGATTATTTTCTTGGAGTTAAAAAATAGGGAGCTATAGAGCTGAATGGCATCATCAGTAGAAGTGGATTGCATCTAATTCCCTAGCTCTGAAAAAACTGCCCCAATGGTTTCATGTAGAAGGTAGATGGCCTCAGGAACAAGATAGAGCCCTGTGAGAAGTTGTATGCAGATGACATATATATTAAATAAGGTAGCTTTCTGGCAGGAAATATTAGAATCACCATAAAACAGTGATCCCAAGGCCTAATTTTACAAGGAGGCCCGGAAAGGTACCATATTCAATGCTGTCTGCTAACAAATCCAGAACTAAAAGTGACATATTTTCCCCATCTAATTTCCAAAATAGGTCATCCACTAAACAACCAAAGCAGTCTCTTTACCATATCTGGGCAACCAAGCCCAGAAAATCAGTTTTATCCACATGCAGCTGGGGCACAATCATCTTACCCAAGAATTCAATATTTGACTACTACATAACTAGAAAGACCCTCAAGAGAGAGCTTTTTCAACAAATTCTTATAATTGCCTCCTTCATGTAGTTAGAAACAGATCCTGCAATCAAAGAGGCATTGATCAATTCCCTTAAACATGAAGCAACCTGGAAGATAAATCGAGCCATCTAAAGGCAAGGATTGGGCAAAGAAGAAATGTCCACACCTCTCTACACAGCCTGTCCACAACTTCATGAAAGATATTCCATAACATATGGAAAAGCATAACCAGTCCCAGTCTATTTTCAGTCCAATTCATTCTGAACATTTCGCTACTTGTGTTTCTGTCTATCTGCTTCATTGCTCCTAGCTACCTGATAAACCAACGTGACTATAATGTGAACCATGTCCAACATTTTAATATCTCTATTACCCAAACATTCTTGTACGACATTATTTAATTGTGTTTATATTTCTTCCATTTATATAGTTTCCATTCTCATAGAGCACCTCTGGGCATCTTATAGCAGGTAAAGAAACTATAAAACATGTATAAACACAAACACACAG
>NC_045543.1:115340990-115343490 GCF_009769535.1 Thamnophis elegans
TTATAAAAATTAAGTAACTTATCCTTATAATATATTCTATTCCCATCCCTCCCCCCCTCTAGCCATAAAAATCAAAGTCATTCTTGACATATTTCAAGTCTAAATAAAAATTAGATCACAAACTAGTATTATTCCTGTACAAACTGATGTAAAATATAGGAGGTCTGCAGCAGAAATACATTCTTATGAATCATCATGTAAGGAAAGATATTCAGCGCTTTAAGAGTTGAAAATCTATCATTTAAATTTTAATCTTTCCTGAGAGACAGAAATCTGAAATCTGTCTTTTCTTCCGGTGAACTAAATATTTACAATATTCAGGAATAATTCTATAAGAAATAGAAATATAGTATCTGAAAAATGATTGAGGGCTAACTATTGTTTTACATATAATGGCTGTGTTTGTACACTAAACCAAAAAATGGTAATTTTTTTTACACCATTCCATTTTTGCCAGTTTTTGGACACTGCCTGGACAAAAGCCCCTGCAGTTTTGTTGGCAAGATTTTTCAAAAATGGTTTGCCATTGCCTCCCTCCTAGTGGTCAGAGAAAGTGACTGGCACAAGGTCACTCAAATGACTTTGTGCCTAAAGTGGGTTAAAATTCATGGTCTCCTGATCTGTAGTCTAATGCCTTAATTACTACACCAAACTGGATCTCAGTCATATTTCATCCTTTGTTAATTCATTTGTACTTAGAAAATTTGAATAATTGAATAAACCATGGCTTAGTTAACTTTATATAAATGTATTAATTATATTATAAGGTAGTTGTTTAATTATATGTTACAATTATAATATAAATATATTTCATGAACAAAGCCAATATAAAGCTTAGAACTGTATTTGCGATTGGGATGAGAATATTTCTTGGGATGTGTTGGCTAGTCTTCCGGGTTTCTGGTGCACATGTGCGCATGATGATCAGCTGACAGGCATGCATGCTCATGCAGCAAAATAGACACTCTTCCAGTTTCTGGTACTGCTGCACATGCGAAGGCTAGCTAATTGTTGCAATCGCATGCACGCCAGAAACCCGGAAGAGGAATGGGCGCTGCTGCACATGCCAGGCAACATGGTTCCGTGTGCCACTTTGGGCACACATGCCATAGGTTCACCATCACGGACATAGGACATGGATAAACATGAAGTCATCCGAATAGGTAACATTGCAATTCCATTTTTAAGGCTTTCGGACAGGAAAAAAATATAGTAGGTGAAATAAAAGTTACATAATTAAGTCACTTATTTGGCATCAAAGAAGAAAAAAACTGCATGTCACCATTTTGATCTGGCAATATTCTGAGAACCCACAAAAATACTTCAAAAGTAATTTTTCTTGGGAAAAGCCTATCTTTAGCTACCATCAGTGGGCTGGACTAATGGCCCAGCTCAGTAAAAGAAACTCCATATGTTTTCTGTGTTACCTTCTTCTATGATTTTGCTCCCTTCCTTAAATTATTTGGATAGTTCCTCCACCTTACAGTATTTATTGCACCCCTGTGATTCAGCATTGTTGTCAGTGCTGTTTTTCAATGGAAATCACATGCCACTCTCCTATTAGCCAAATTTGCTTAGAAAGAGTCTAAAGGTGTAAATAAAATAGAAATAGATAATCATATATTGGCATTGTGGTTTGGAAGCTCAGCTGGACCTCAGCTGAAATCCTATTTCTGACAGGGTTGCACCACGATAGAACTGAATCTGGGACATTTTAGTTGTTCTTGATTTAAGCCAAACATAATCCTGTTGTACCTGTTTCCCCCTTTCCACATGGTCTGTACATCAGTGTGGAATTCAATTTTTTTACTACTGATTCTGGGGCGTGGCTTGGTGGGCATGGGATGGCTTGGTGGGTGTGGCTTGGTGGGCATGACAGGGGAAGGATATTGAAAAATCTCCATTCCCACCCCACTCCAGAGGAGCTGGGACTTGGGAGGCAGAGAATAGATGGGGATGGGCCAGAGGTGGTATTTACCGGTTTTCTGAACTACTCAAAATTCTCGCTACCGGTTCTCCAGAACTGGTCAGAACCTGCTGAATACCACATCTGCTGTACATGTATACCAGCCCTCCAACTGGATCATCTCAGCATATTCCTTCCCTTCCTTCATGCTGTGCATGAATTCAAATGTGGTAGAGCTAGCTGGCTCACACCTTCCTAGATCTCACCAGCATCTTCATTCCCCTGAGTTACCACGGCGGTGGCTAGTGACTCCACTATCTTTCACCTCAGAATAGCTCCACCAGGAACACATAATGTTCTGAGTTCCTTTTTGAGCCAAACATCCTATATTCCAGGTCTATCTTCAGACAGAATGCACATAGTTTGACCTGTGTGTGAAACACCTAAAATTGACAATTTTGTGCATGTAATGATGTATGGACCATTCTGTACATATCTGAAAAGGAGCAATTCCCAAGCACTACTGCATAAAGGAATGGCGGGATCATAAGCCTATTGCTTCCTGTAACCTTTCTACTGAACGGGCAAGTAGCA
>NC_045543.1:115348490-115428268 GCF_009769535.1 Thamnophis elegans
TATAGATCTATTTCAAGCTATTTTAGCTCTCATCAGCTAGCCACACCCTTACTGGGATTCGAACCTGTGCTGTATTGCATCTTAGGCAAACGTCTTAGCCATCAAGCCACAGGTCTCCTCCTTATCAGGAGGAGACCTGTGGCTCCTATCCTTATATATATATATAAACTATGGCATCTGTGTGGAGCAAATAATGAACATCAAACTGATTACAAAAGAAAAGAACAACATAAGTATTCCTTTGGAAGGAGGATAACAACAACATCATCAGATCTTCCAGAATATCTATTTGGCAGATTAGGCCTCCTCCGATTAGGCCTCCTCCGAATTCCATCCGCCGGCCAGTGTCGACTGGCGACTACCCGGAGGAGAGCCTTCTCTGTGGCTGCTCCGATCCTCTGGAACGAACTCCCCATGGAGATTCGAACCCTCACCACCCTCCAGGCCTTCCGCAAAGCCCTTAAAACCTGGCTGTTCAGACAGGCCTGGGGCTGAAGAACTATTGCCCCCGTCTCGAATTGGTATGACTGTTGTGCATTTTAAATTATGTATTGTTTTCTGTGTTGCTTTTAATTTTCTGTTTGTATCCCCCTTCCCTGGTTGAGTTGTGAGCCGCCCTGAGTCCCCTTCGGGGGAAAAGGGCGGCATATAAATAAAATCAACATTCAACATTCAACATTAACAGAGAAGTTAACTATCATCTGAAGTTGGAAGCTGTTCCCTTGGTTTTTTTCCCTACACCCCTCAACAGATCCTATGAAAAATGACACTTTTTATTTTATGTTATCTACATCTAAAAGCAATTGACTTCTCAGACCTTTTGAGACTTTTAGTTGGTAAATAGGAATAATTGGAGCACACATTTTAAACTCTTTATAAGCGAGTGAAGAATTTTTGTTCATAGAAGATCTGAACATCATATTTTTGGAACTTCAGTGGTGACAGATTTTGCTTTAGGTTATAACACTGTTCACGCAAATGGGTATAACAGAAAATTATCACAGAGATACTTATCTGGAAGTATTTACTCAGGAATTAAGGCATTCACATATTCCTGTTTGAGAGAGATGAAAGTTGTACTTACTATATATTTTTGCCATACTATTCTTTTGTATGAACCCAGATGATATATGTTTGTATGAAAGCTGACACCAAGAGAACCGTCTGGTATGAATACTCAGTCTCCCATCCTAACTAATATATTTAGTTCTGGGCATCATGCTTCAGGAAAGATTCAGAGAAATTTTAAAAGGTCCCCAGAAGGACAATAAGGATGACCTGGCAACTAGAAATTAAGTTCTATGAAGAGAGATTGAGCTGGCATGTTTAGCCTTGAGAAAAGACAAGGGAACATTCTTCAAATACCTGAAAAGATGTCACACAGAAGAAGGTCAAGACCTGTTCTCTCTCCTTCCAGAGTGGAAAACACAGATTAACTTCCTGACACTAATAGCAGTTTGACAGTGGAACCAATTGCATTACCCGGAGAAGTAGTGGGCTCCCTTTCGTGGAATTGTTCATGCAGAAGCAAGAGAGATGGCCATCTGACTGGGATGCTTTGATTTGCATTTGTGCACTGAGTAGGGGGTTGGCTTTAGTGGCCTAAGTGGCTCCTTCCAATCTTACGCTAAATCATGGCTTTTGTTTCTTTCTTTAAATTTTTTTTAGGAAGACTATACTAACCAACAGACTATATTTTCAAAAAGTCATCTTAAACTGATGTCCAAGGAGATTAAATCCAGTTCCTCACCACTAGCAATAGCAATAGCACTTATATACCGCTTCATAGGGTTTTCAGCCCTCTCTAAGCAGTTTACAGAGTCAGCATATTGCCCCCACAGTCTGGGTCCTCATTTCAACCATCTCGGAAGGATGGAAGGCTGAGTCAACCACTGTAGGGTCCAAATCCATTTATGCTGAATAGTGGAAAAATAAGAGAAAGGTCTGTGTGGAAGATGCAAATCAAAAAGTTGTCTGGAGTCAGAGGTGGTATTCAGCCAGTTCTGACCAGTTCTGGAGAACCGGTAGTGGAAATTTTGAGCATTTTGGAGAACCCGCAAGTAGGCTGGCATCACCCCCACTGCCTCCCACACTCCCAGCTGATCTTCTTTTGTTATCCTGAACAAGAGAACGGAGCTGGAAAGCAGGTTAGTGGGGTGGGGAGGGAATGAGGATTTTGCAGTATCCTTCCCCTGCCACATCCACCAAGCCACGTCCACAGAACCCCTAGTAAATTTTTTGAATCCCACCACTGTCTGGAGTCCATGAGAGGATTGGAGAAAGCAGAAAGAAAGAAAGATTAAAAGCAGCATTGACAGTGAGTGTTAAGATTCCCTTCCAAAGTAGTCTCCATATGCCTTGAGTAGAGCTCTCTTTGTACTTTCTTGCCTTCTTCAGTTAGTCACAACTTTAGCTGGGAAAGAAGAGATGGGCAGGGATGTCTCTGGGGCAGAACAAACCAATCATTTTGACAAAAGCAGTATTGTGTTTTTTGCACCAGGCCCTGTCCTGTTGCACATAGTTTGTGACAACACTCACATGTCCAAAAGAGATAAATTGTGTGGTATCGTGGCAGTTTGATTTTGTAATTTTGAATAAAAGCAAGATCTTCAGACACCCACAGTATTGTAAAAAAAAAATTAAGATGCGGTCTATAGCAGGGTAATTAGAATTCTGCCATCTTGTAAATGTTGTGACTACCATCTTGATTTTTTAACTCTCTCTCCCCCATTGACACTGAATAATTTGATGAGAAGGTTAAGAATGAATGGAAGTGTGAATCTGTCTTAAGCACTTTTATATGATATCCAGTGGTGGGATTCAGCCAATTCACACCTATTCGGGAGAACCATTTGTTAACTTTCTAAGTACTTCGGAGGACCAGTTGTTGGAAGAAATCTTTTGTTTTTTTCCACCTTACAGGGCTAATCCTGTAAGGAAGGCAAGAAAGAAACCTTCTGGTGTTGTTTCTAGCCTAATCTTTATTGCCCTGCTTATAGAAACTGCCTCTCTGGTTAACCCTTATTGTAATATTATAACAGCTAAAGTGAAGCTCCCATCGACCTGAGTGATGTTGAGTTGGCCATGTCCACACGGTGACATGATCACCAAGCCACACCTGCCCAGCTAGTCATTAGGGCAGAGAACCAGTTGTTAAATTATTTGAATCCCACCACTGATCATATCTTATGTAACAATAAATGTGATATGCTGCCTTTTTCCTTTGAGGGAAGGTCTACATGTTTCCAAACTATTATTACAATTATACAACATCCTTCTTCTACCCAGTGTAATGATTTAGAACTTACGATAAAATAGTATTTCTACTTTGGTTGGGAATTTTGGAAGCTGAAGTCTGAATTCCTTGAAGGGGAGGGGATATGATCCAACAATTACTCTAGCTTTAATAATATTTACAGTTACTTTTGCATATTTCCGCATTATCAATAGATTGTTAAAATTAGGAGTGAATCAACATTAAGTTATTAGTTCTAATCAAGACAAATGGCCTCAGTCAGTAAAGAAAAATTGATAAGCACTGTTGACTGTGTTGTTGCTATTTAGCAACTATGTATGAGACTCAGATGTCAAATACTGAAATGATGATCCTGATATATAAATATAAGTATAGACCTATATAAAGTCCTGCTTATAGTAGCAATATCAATGGAATATTGGTAACACTGGTAACATTTAATGCTACATTGGTAGCATTAAATCTTTTCATCCCAAACTGGCTTTGTACTATTACTACTATCCAACATTTAACTAATGATGAGAACAAATTAACTGAAGCTCAGATCAGCCATGTGGAAAAAGTTATTTCTTGGGAATAGAAAATCTGCTTGTACTGGGAATTTTTTGCCCCAATTTATAGAGCCGTGATGGTGAACCTATGGCATGTGTGCCACAGGTGGCATGCAGAGCCCTCTCTGCAGGCACACAAGCCGTTGCCCCAGCTCAGCTCCACCATGCATGTGTGTGTGCCTCCCACCGGCCAGCTGGTTGTTGGGTCTCTGCCACACATGTGCAGGGGGACGGGGTGCACGTGTGGGGTTGCATGTGCTTGTACGGTGAGCAGGGCATATGTGGGGGGCCATGCATGCATGCACAGAGGTGGGGCACACAGGGGATCACACGCATTACATTATGGGTGCATGCACGCTTTCAGCACTCAATGACGAAAAGGTTAGTAATCATTGCTATAGAGGCTGAAGTTTCCCCTGTTACAGTAGACATCACAGTTAGGTGCTAAGTAATTCATAGATATTCTAAAAGATACACAACTCGTTGAATACCTTCTCCAATCTAGTGTACTTCTTAAGTATTGGCTTCCACCTCCTACAGTTCCCAAATGTCATGGTCATCTAATGGGTTATGTATCAAGAAAGCTGAATTAATCTATTACAAGTATTTAACTTCTAAATAGCGCTTCTAAGAGCAATGGTGGTGCAATGGTTAGAATGCAGTACTGCAGGGCAATTCTGATGATCACTGGCTGCCAGCAGTTTGGCAGTTTGACTCAAGGTTGACTCAGCCTTCCATCCTTCCAAGGTCAGTAAAATGGGGATCCAGATTGTTGGGAGCAATATGCGGATTCTGTAAACCTCTTAGAGAGGAAGTAAAACACCGTGTATTGTCAAAATCTGCCTTGTTCGGTTTTGATTTGAGATATGCTGAGTCAGCTATAGTGTTTGTAACCATTGTTGATGGGTTAGTAGTGCAACATGTCAACTATGCCACTTTGACTCATTCAACAACTTTAGTTAAAAACAAGCTATGTCTTAGCACAGTAAGAAATCATCCTGGCTGAAAGCTTTTAGAAATAATTTTATCTTGAGCCTATGAACTTAGAACACAACATAGCTATCTGTAATTTACAAAAGAAGGCGCCTAGTGCTAATTTATTTCTGCATCAGTTGGCACTAATTTATGTATATTCATTAGTTTTGTCACCTGGTTAAAGAAATGTTAGTCAATTGCATAAAGATTAATCAATCAACTAATCAACTCTACATACACTTGAATATGGATAGAAATTATAATTTTGACTATTGAAACATTTGTGTTTTGGAATGATATATTGGGTGATATGTTTATATATGTTTTGAGGCATATTTTATAACAAGTATAAGATACTACAACTTCATATTTTGAATTGCTGAATAGTTGAATAATTGGATAACAGTTAAAGGACACATTATGTCATGGCTCATGTAACTTTTGGAGTATTGAGTAAAACTAAAATATTAAAATAATAAAACAAATCATAATTGCCTGGATTCTCACATCATGCTAAGCTATAAGCCATAGTCTATAAACTATGAAAGGTGGGGTTATATAAATGTATTAGCCATATTGCAATCTAAGCAGTGGTGGGTTCGGGATCATGTTGCGACCGATATGGTACAACAGGGCCCGGCATCCACATGAACGCATGCAGTGTGTGCACACATGCACACATGCGTCCTTACCTCTTGTGATGCCTCCGCGAAGCTCCAGCTGCTCGGCGGAGCGTTGAGCAGGAGCCATGCACTCCATGTGTGTGTGTGGAAGCGCTGAAGAGCTCAAATACAGGTAAGGAGCTCATGTGGGCCATCCAGAGCACTGTACCATACTGGTACCCAGTGCTCCAGGCAGGCACCGGGCATACCGCCTGCAACCCACCACTGAATCTGAGGAAGTCTTTGCTCAGAAGGAAGCCATTTTGAGTATATTAAATTGATTGCATTGGAGCCGGATTTGTTATCATGGACTTTCCCCCCATTTCTTTCCATTTTTTCAAACTTCTGAAATTGTTTTAAAACATAAATGTATATGTATAATTAATATATTTTTAAAAACAAGAACATGCACATTTTAAAAATCAATAGTCATGATAAGAAATGGCTCACAAATTGCTGTGAAAACAGACTGTAATGGTCTATGAGAGTGACCCTGAGAAACTAGGGAATCAGAAATTTGGGAAGGACCCATCCTAATTGGTCAGGCTTTTAAAAGTGCCAGCATGAGATTCGTACTTTCAAACTTTGGAGATTCTATTAATGTAGCTTTGCAATAAGGTAGAATTAGTTAATATGGTCTGTTTCCAATATGGTCTACCTGGAAAGGCTGACACAGAGTGACTCTCTTCTCCACTTGACATATTTAAAGTGAGGGTGGAATGGTGTAGCTTAGAAGTGTCAAACTCACGGCGTCACAGTGGCATCACATGACTAATTGGGACTCCCCCCTGGCTAACCCAGGTGTGGGTGTGGCCAGTATGTGACACATCTGGGCCACGGGTCACGAGTTTGACAGCCCTGATGTAACTCCATTCTGCAGGGTAGAATGACGTAGACTAGGTGATTCCCCCAGCTCCCTTTCCCATTGTAGTTTTCACCTTCTGTTTTATGAAGTCAGTGGGAATATGCCCTGTGATGATATAAGACTGGGAGAAGAATGAGTTACAAGGTGTCCAGGATTGTTTTAAGACGATTAGCTATATAAATGTTTTAAATGAAATAAATAGAAGTCTGTGGATTTTTATTCTTTTTTGACAGGTTTGTATTACTGTTAAAAAACGTTTCTTCTAGTATGAGAAAAGCAGAGATGCCTCTTCTTCTAGAAGCATTTATTACCCAAAGCTTTTGAAAATGTTAACTTTTGATAAGCAATCTGCCTGAGCAAAAAGGGTACTATTTAATCAATTAAACCAAACTGATTCATCTAACTAACTTAGTTGGTTCCATTCTGGTTTCACTCTAAGATAAGAGAAGTGGGAATAGGAATTCAATCTAGATGATGAAACATTGCAATACTAATGTTTAAACAGATGTTCTAAGCCAGGGATGAGATTTCTACTCAGTAATTTAGGGAAATAATAGTCTACAATGAACTATAACATAATTTGTTTGGTTTTGATCTAGATTCAATGAACTCAACCATTGTGGATTATAAAGTATGGTTCATGTTAGTATTTTGGCTGGGTCAGATACTGGCTTATTCAATAACAGTAGTTAAAGCAAAATATGATATGGCACAATGTACAAACACAGTCAAAACCCAGAACTATTGGGATGAATAACAACAGTGAAGTGAAATGGGAAAATGCATGTTGAAATAAATGTACAGTTATAAGGCAGAAATACCTCATCTGTTCTTGTCTCTGTTAAATACTTTTAGAATAATCTGACACAGTTCTGAGTTGCTAAGGAAAGTGGCGCTTGCTTTCTCTTTAAGACTTTGATCATTAGTCTTACAATGACACCTAACTAACGAAATCACGGTCTGAAAATTCACTTTAGCTGGACTCTAAGACCTCAGGTCTCCTTTGACCTTAAACACTTTCCTCAATGCCATTAAATAAATTAAATGTTTAAATTACTTACATTAGCTTTAATTATATAAGTATAGAGTCAATGAGGAATAAATCTAGAATGGGGAGACTTTAATTTAAGTAACTAGCTTTAACTTTGAAGAGGATGAATGCTCTCGCTGAATGAGGAGCTTGCTGGTTTTCGATTGGTTAGCAGGCAAATTGATGTATTCTATGATGTGATGACCAAGTAAATCAGACTGGTAGTCAATTTGGTATATAGTAAACTAGTTATTTTCCAGTTACATAATAATAATAGTAAGAAGATAAAGATCTTTTAGTGTAACGGGCATTAAGGGCTTTTGGTGATGCAAATGATCGTAAAACAAATAACAGTAAAACAAATCAGACCTTAGAACAGTGTTTCTCAACCTTGGCGACTTTAAGTCCTATGGACTTCAACTCCCAGAATCCCCCAGCCAGCATAGCTGGCTGGGGAATTCTGGGAGTTGAAGTCCACAGGACTTAAAGTCGCCAAGGTTGAGAAACACTGCCTTAGAATCTCTGTTTCTATCAGCGTAGTATTTATTTTAGATAATGATCAGAATGCTGGGAAAAGACATGAGTAATTCAAAATGGGAGGGTTAGTATAAGCTTGGTATATAGTTACAGCATCAAGTTAGAAACTAGGCGACCATAAATTCTAGTAGTATACTTTAGGCATAAAACCAGCAGGGTGACCTTTGGCTAGTCAGTCTCTCTCAGCCTTAGAAAACAAGCAATGACAAACCATTTCCAAAACTCTTGCCAGGAAAACTACATGGACTATTTCAGGTTGTGTTCAGGAGTCAAGACTGACTTGAAAGCACACACGAAAAAAACCACCCTAAGATGGACACAAAACTCCACTGAAGGAGGCACTGTATACTGTATCTTTGTTTCCTTCATTCTTAGATAGATCAGCTACATTTTTCTGCTTGTTTGTCACCACTATAGATACTACTGAGGCCATCCTTCTCCTATTCCCAGGCCATTGTAAGTGCAGCCAGTGCCTATGGTGTCCAAATGTATTTCAAAAGTGGTGTTTTCCAACCTGAATTGTCTTAAACCTCTCAAAGTATCAGTAATGCTTCATTCCAATCTAGTGACACCACCACTTCCAAGTGGCTACAGTACTTGGCAGAGTTACCGTTTCAGTACTACTGTTCAGTGACCCGTACAACCATTTCATACTTGGCTTCCAGGTAGCTCTCTTTTCAGCTGATCAATGGATACCATTTTCCTATTACCTTGTGTGTTGATCCAGCTATTTTCTGTTAAATCAATAAACTTTCCTTGTTCCATGTTTTCCCACTCATTGTAGAACCTGATCACTCCCTTTAACCTTTACAACTCCCAGCAGATATTCTTTCAGTTTCTGCCCAGATTGGGTTAAGCATCCTTAACTGGAATAGTTCTATTTTACATTGTTTTTTGCAGTTTAAAAAAATTAAAAGTATGCAATATGGGCACAATGTCATCTTGGAGAAGAGGGAGGTGAGAAAGTTCTTCCCACATAATAGCATCTTACAAGGATTGAGATAGTTGAATGGGAGAAATGGAGTCATATTGGGGACAAAAGTGTTCCTCTGATCCTTTGAAAGTATATTCTTTTTCCTGCAATCATCTTTCATCCAGCTATGAAGATCCAATAAAGAATTTTTTTTTAAGGGGGCTGCATCAGGATGAAGTGAGAGGATTCAGAAAAAGAAGCAGGGTATCATTCAGTTCAAACTTCTGAGAAGGCACACGAGAAGAATGGGGAGGACAAAGTTGTCCCCACAAGGATAAAGTGAGCAGTGGTCCACAGATACCAAATAGTCATCTTAATTTCACCTATGCATTGCTTCCCATTGTACTTATATTTCAAATGTAGAAACTGTTCATCTCCCTCACACAGTGACTTTCACAGAAAAGTATCCATTTGGCAACATACTTTTTATGAGAAGAAAGGTTACCATAAGTAGTTTAATTTACTGGATTCACTTGCAAACATCTGGACAAAAGAAGTGAGGAATGCAATCATAAAATATTAGAATATTCATAACTTAATAAAATCTAAAGAATAAAAGTTGTTTTATACATGTGGAATTAAAAACCTTATAATATGTAATAAATTCACCTGCACTTCTCTAACATTTGTTAAAAAGTATTAATTTAGCAGGTTTTGCTATCACACTTAGTTTTCCAACTTTCCATCATTTTTTCAAATATATCTTTAAGCCAGCAGTACATCATATACAGATCAGGTACTGACAGCAATATGGAAATGTAGTACAGTAGGTGACTAGGGCAATACTGTGCATGCATTAGGAATTTCAGACTATTTCAGCTGGAGAGCTCTCAATGAAATGCTTTGCTCAACTTTGTGCTTGTGGGAAACTGATTCTTCCATAGAAAATATAATAGTATTTTGTTATGTCTATGTCAGATTATGTCAGAGGTCACACTGACATTTCTAAGTTGTCCCCCTTTTTACTTGCTTTATCTATGTGAATGACAAAAAAGTGGCACCATGGAAAGAACTATCATGCTTTCATTATGAAAATGCATCCTACAGTAAGCTTTGGGATAAGTGCACACAAACCAAATAGCTCAGGCCAAAGGGAGAAGACAAAATAACAGAAGAGTTGAGAAATTAGAGCAAACAAGTATATTTCATGTATGATGCTCCTTCCATGATTGTCTGAACTATTACAGAGGTCCACTGTATAAGTTAAAGTCACTGTAGGGCGGTTCTAACTTGCATGACTAATATTTACTTAGCTGATTGCCAAAGGTCTCTGTGATCTTGGCAGCATTACAAGATTTGTATTTTTCACATAGGTGAACTGTTCTTGAACAACTTCTCCAATGAATTATGCACAAATGTGCTTGACTTTAGCCCCAGGCATGCATTGCCATACATTCCACAAACTTGGCTGTCCAAACACATAGACTTATTGTGGGGAAAAAAGAAAAAAAATAGATTTTTCATTTTAGTCTGTAGCAATTCCATTAGGTAATCATCAAAAGGAATTTAAGAACAAGTGGATGCTAAATTATTTTGATGGTTTGAAACTAAATGTAAGTCAATTTTACCACAGATAAATTATATATATATATATATATATATATATATATATATATATATATATATATATATACATACATATACTACATACACACACATATATACATACATACATACATATATACATACATATATATGTGTGTGTGTGTGTGTGTGTGAGAGAGAGAGAGAGAGAGAGAGAGAGAGAAAGAGAGAGAGAGAGAGAGTTAGTTAGTTAGTTAGTTAGTTAATTAGTTAGTTTGTGTATGTGTAGAATGGACCTGAAATGCAAATTAAAACTAAACCATGTTATATGTGTATTAGTACCTTTCAAGGAACAATACTGAAAATTGATTGATTCGTAGCTTTCAAAAGACATCTTATTGTGTTCTCTTATTTTTCTGAAAGGCAAATTTACATTCTAATTAGATGAAATAATAAACACCATTAAACATATAATTTCATTGATCAGCACAAATTTGCTTTTGGAGGGGATCAATTTACGTAGAACAAGAAAACATCCATATTTAGATAAATACAAGGAAGAAATAGTAAATACTCTATAAAATAATAGTGCAATTAACAACTAGCAAGGGTGAAAATAGTGATTCATCAATATGGTGTCCATTCTAGCAAAGTGAGGGCAGGAGAATATTCAGACATAGTATATATTATTTTTATCCATGAATTCAAATCTGAAATAACTGAAATAGATACATAATATGGATTTACCCAAGTAAGGAAGTTTTTCCTCACTATGGATCTTGCATAATTCATTTGCTACGCAAAAAAAAAGTGGGGGGGGGGCTCTCCAGGATATTAAAACAGTGTTTGAATCTGTTTGTTGTCTGTTGAAATCTATTGTCCTTGTGTGGGAGAAATAATATTTTAATAATGTCAGCTGATTGATCACTAGCCAATCATAGCATTGCTCCACCTTCCCCTCAGGTTCCTCTCAAGGAATGTTTCAGGGATTGATCAGAGTTAGACCTATTGTATGAACACATCTCATAGGTTCATACACCATTGCTCTATTGCAGTTTAAGCAAGAAAAAGTGTTGGATTTACAGAACATAAAGGATTGGTATAAAACCATGAATTGTGGTCTGAATACAACATGAGGACAACTCTGGGATTCCTCTAGTGGTATGGTGCTTATTATAAAGGACAAAAGAGAAAAGGCTCTATGACCAAGTAAATAGTGTCACTGCTCAATCTTCTCCTCAGTAGAAGGTTAATTTCAAGTTCTTGGCCTTTCTCCTTATGATTGTCCACCTTTAAAATGGACTTGCCAGGACTGTACTTAAAATAGAAAGCTATCTTTTCTAATATACAACCCCTGGAAAATCCACACCTAACAAGAACAAGAAAAAGGCTTGTATTGAACACAAGGATAGTTTGGTTCTCAAAGACAATTGCTCCTTTTCCCCCAGGATAATCACTGTTAAAACCCTAGCCTGCTTAAGCATTAACTAACAAATGTTTGGTTCAAAAACAAGACTATGCTATACTATTCCAAAGGCTGAATCCCTTCATTTGATCTTGTAGAAGACTAATTTCATCATAGTTATTGTTTTGAATTTTCTTTATCAACATCAGCCAGCAATATAAAATCTATTTTGTACATTTTGTTAAAGAAGGAACCTGAATCCTGCAACATAAAATAGATCTCAGGGTGGAATTGTCTGTTCCCAATGCACTTTGCCTATGTGAAGACTAGCAGGAATAAATATTTAACAACAGAAAGCTGGATTGGGAAAAATATTTTATATTTTTCCAATATTTTAGTCTCAACCCTCTGTGATTATCTATAAAACGATGAGCTTTGTGTTAAACAAAATGAGGAATTTTAGGCATTTTCTTTACAGTGAAATACTGGAAAATGGAAAAACAATTATTTTACAACACTGGAGAGAAATGTTTCTGCCAAACTGTGAGGCTTAATGTCTATAAACACAGTGGGCTTGCAAAAATGAAATGGCAAATGAAGAGTATTGAAGGAAGGCTGCATAATGTGTAGTAATTACTGCATAGTAACAAAGGAAGCATTTTACAGGCATTAGCTTATATCTTTTAACCCTCCCTCCCTCCCTCCCTTCCACCTTCCTCACAGCATCCTTTTTCATAAAGATTGTTCTGCAGAGACAGGGAGGAGTTTTATAAACTACAAAATGGTTGGTTGCTCACCAGATTACCTTTTTCTTCCATCATCTCCTCTGTTTGCCTTTGAAATCTACAATAAAGTGTATGATTTATAGAATATCCACAAGAGAATGAGACATTAATCTAAGTGGTCACCAAAGGAATAAAGATGTTGAACTAAAACAAAGAACATACAGTTTCTGTTCTAGATGGGAATTTTTAATTGATAGAAAATATGAGAAGAATTGAGAAATGAAAGGTAGGAAGACAATAATTTGGTAAATAGTCGTGTCCAATCTGGCACCCTTCAGCCAAATTAGGAATAGAACTGGAAAAACATTTAGCTCATATAGGTAGGGGTAGGAACTCTGGTGGATAGGATAGGAATTCTGGGGTGATGGTCTTCAACCCACCTGAAGGATATCAAGTTAGACAAGGCTGCTACTAAAAACAAACTATATCTGGAATTTGGGGAACACTTTATTAGACAGTCCTTTTTGGGAGATGAATTTAGATCCCAAGTTTACGTTTGGTTGAATTTAATGCCATTTATTGAATGTAAACGGCTCCAAATACTACAAGTAAAAGCACAGTATCAATAACTTTATTGAACCCACTTTTGAGAACTTTATGGATAGATGTTGAACATGCAGATTATTTTAAGATATAAAACTTGAAAACAAACAAACAAACAAACAACAACAACAAAGACATTTGGTTCACTAATACAATCTAGTTGTCTAGGGCAGTATTTTTCAGTCTTGGCAACTTTTAGATGTCTGGACTTCAACTTCCAGAATTCTGGAGTTGAAGACCATACATCTTAGAAAGTTGCAAAGTTTGAGAAATGCTGTTCTAGACCTATCTGCATGATGCTCAGGAAATTTGTTTTGCAATTATGCATAACCCATGAGACTCCTCCCCAAAATTGGATGCTTATAAATCTTCAGAGGTGCGATGATCAACCATTTCAAGAGCAATATAATGATGCACAACAAAGCTGAATGAGCTCATTTGGGTGCCTTTGGCAAGAGCTGGCTCATTACTGTCTCTAATGTAGATTGGAAGACATCTGATATGAAGTTCATAATTGAAATGTTATGAGAACTTCAACATATGGATACTTCACATCCACTTAATTACCAGTTTAGTAATAATTTTATGTAATGAGGAATTATTAATAATACGTGAAAAACTAAATTGACGTAATCACCCCAAAACCATAATATGACACTTGCATTATAAAGGATGATATAATTCCAGGTACTTTTTAACCCCCCCCCAATAAATATGTACAATTAATATTTTAATAAAATATTTTATTTTAAAACTACTAATGAATAAATATATCAATTTATAAAAGAGAAGAGACAAAGATTTGCTCAATGTCAAAATATTTTCTTGATATGGAATTAATTATCATGATGTGAAAAATCTGAATTAGAGAGAATAGACAAGCTGGAAAGTTAAAACTCAGAGATGTGACATACAATTCAATACAACAGCAGAGTTGGAAGGGACCTTGGAGGTCTTCTAGTCCAACCCCCTGTCTAGGCAGGAAACCCTACACCGTTCCAGACAAATGGCTATCCAACATCTTCTTAAAGACTTCCAGTGTTGGGGCATTCACAACTTCTGGAGGCAAGCTGTTCCACTGATTAATTGTTCTAACTGTCAGGAAAATTTTCCTCAGTTCTAAGTTGCTTCTCTCCTTGATTAGTTTCCATCCATTGCTTCGTGTTCTACCCCCAGGTGCCTTGGAGAATAGTTTGACTCCCTCTTTTTTGTGGCAACCCCTGAGATATTGGAACACTGCTATCATGTTTTCCCTAGTCCTTATTTTCATTAAATAGACATACCCAGTTCCTGCAACCGTTCTTCATATGTTTTAGTCTCCAGTCCCCTAATCATCTTTGTTGCTCTTCTCTGCATTCTTTCAAAAGTCTCCACATCTTTTCTACATCGTGGTGACCAAAACTGAATGCAGTATTCGAAGTGTGGCCTTACTAAGGCATTATAAGGTATTAACACTTCACGTGATCTTGATTCTATCCCTCTGTTTATATAGCTGAACTGTGTTGGCTTTTTTGGCAGCTGCTGCACACTGCTGGCTCATATTTAAATGGTTGTCCACTAGGACTCCAAGATCCCTCTCACAGTTACTACTATTGAGCAAGGTCCCACCTATACTGTACCTGTGCATTTCGCTTTTCTTGCCTAAATGTAGAACCTTACTCTTTTCACCATTGAATTTCATTTTATTAGATAGTGCCCAATGTTCAAGTTTGTGAAGATCCTTCTGTATCTTAAGCCTATCTTCTGGAGTGTTGGTTACATCAGGGAAGTTTGTTTACTGTCATTTTATGTTAGGGCACTGCAAATCCAAAGATTGTTATCAATACCAAGAACACTCTTGCTTCATTCTATGTGTGACAAGATTTTGTGCATTTGCATCTATCATGGCTCTGCCTTAAAAAAAATATGTAGATATGCATCTTCCCAAACTGCTGCTTTCCTCTATCTACCCCTGTGTGGCTGTACCCCTAAAATAGTTGCAGATGGGAAGATGGATCAGTTTTGACCAGTGAGGTTTTTTTTAAAGTAGCTAAAGCAAAATTACAAATGATGAATTGAGCTACACTAGTTGACCGAAAGCTTTGCTTTCTAGGCAAGCTGTAGATTCCATGTTGTGTCAGATGTTGTGTGTATATTAGGGGTTTGTGTGTGTGTTAATGCTAACAGATACTTTGAAGAATGAGTTGTGTGCTTATGGAATCAGTGACTGGAAAATAAGCACCATGTCCTATATATGGCTAAGTTTGTAGGGCTACTTTTCATTGCCTTACTACTAGTTTATCTCTTGCAATAACTTTAGTAAATGTCTTTGATTTAAACACTTGTATAAAGCTGGCCTTTGTTTTCTCCAGTATAGTAAACAAAAGGATTTTTAAATGGAAAGAAATGGATAATGAATTAGGATAAAGAATGCAATGACATCTTATTGTAATCTAAGAAAAAAAGAAAAAGAATACCAGAGAAATATGCTCCTAGCAAATATATTTAGCACCATAGCTTATTTTTTCTGAAACAAACTAAACAGCAAAAATGTTTATTTTATATATGATGTGGCTGGGCAAGAGCGAGATTCATTTATCTTCATTTTTGTACTTTAAAATCCACACACTTTAGTTCACAGTGAAGCACTAAGCTGAATATTAATCATTTTTCCATTGTGATCTGCATTAAATTTAGACTGAATGTGCCCCCGTTAATATTCTCTTGTTTTAATTCCAAGCCAAAATGGAATAACTCAAGCTTACAGAAACCTTTCCATATGGAGTAGTACCAATTTAGAAAATTGCTTTGCTTTGTAAATAAGGAATGTTTCTCATTTCAGAATGTGCACAAGTTAAGGACTGAATGAGAACACCAGTCTTTAAAGGCAATGTGCTGCAGTGGCTACTGTAGCATATTGGATTCAAATATAGGAAATCCAAGTTAATTTTTGAAACTCAGTAATTAATCCAGTTTTCTCTAGCTTGTTGAGCTTTATTTCTCATCATCCCAAAGTTTCCATAGTGCTGTTACTTTCAGATATATTAGATGTAAAATAATTGAGGACCATATCTATAGTAAGGTATGAATATGTTTGTCTGGAAAATAGCAGCAAAATTGACATACGGTATTTTTCGGAGTATAAGACACACTTTTTTCCCTCATGAAAGAGGCTGAAAATTTGGGTGCGTCTTCTTATACTCCGAATGTAGCCCTGCCCAGCCGCCGGTCCCTACCCTTCGGCTTCCATGCCTTGTCTTCCTGGCTGCAGAGATTGCCACCGACAATGGCTTGTATTATTGGGCTCTGCGCGTTGCGTTTTCAGCCTCCAAATGCTTGATGCGTGGTACCCAAAATGGCTACCCGGAACAGCTGCTGCCTTCTCTTACCCCTTCCCCACTTTGCCTGCTTTAGTCACTAGAGCTCCCTCCGAGGATCCACTGTGCTTTTGAGGTTGTTTTTTACCCCATACACGAGCTAAGTGATCTTCCGTGCTTTGCCTGCTTTTCTAATTTCTGCTCCCTCCAACAATCAGCTGTGCTTTAGAAGCACACCCACAATAATCCCCAGGCTTAAAACCAGCGACCGAACTAACGTGCTGAACAGTGGTGGGTTTCAAAATTTTTAGAACCTATTCTATAGGTGTGGCCTGTTTTGTGGGAGTGGCTCGATGGTCATGTGACTGAGTGGGCATGGCCAAGTTGGAAAATGTGCTGAAACTCACTTAACAATGCTCTTGCTTAGCAACCAAAATTTTGGGCTCAATTGTGATCATAAGTTTCCTTCCTTCCTTCCTTCCTTCCTTCCTCCTTCCTCCCTTCCTTCTTGTCCCTCTCTCCCCTACTTATTTTCTTTCTTTCTCTTCCTTCCTTCCTTCTTTCTTATCTCTCTCCAACTTTCTTTTTCTTTCTCATTTTCTCTCTCTCTCTCTCTCTCTCTCTCTCTCTCTCTCACACACACACACACACACACACACACACACACACACACTCACACCATTTCCCTCATGTCTGCTACTGACAGCTCTCAAAGAGAAGGAAGGACTCCTGCCTTGGGAAGGGGTTGGACAGACTACCTCCATGTTCCCTTGCATTCCTCTATGTTCTCTGTCCCATTTAGTCACAAACAGCCCCATTCACTTTAAAGTTGGTCGCAAACTTCACTCATCTTGCGCACGCCCTGGTCCTACCCAAGGAGGCGAGCTGTGGAGCGGGGGAAAGGGAGGAGTATGTGGCTCTATGTCTCTTGATCTTCTTCTCCGCCTCTGTTCTGCGGGCGAGAGGTGCTGCTGCTAAGGTGGCACCATGGTGATGGTGGCGGCAGGGGAATCGGGGTGCTGCCCACCGAGCAGCGCAGCCCAAGAGCAGTAGCTGCCGCCACCACCAGCCACCCCACATTACCATCACTCGCTGCCACTCACACCGGAGGCCGGCCACACAGAGGGGGCGTGGCGGCAGCGACAGCAGTCGAGCAAAAAATTATTTCTTGTCTCCTGTGCCTGACTTCTGGAGATATGATTAGGATGGCCTTCCCAGTATCACTCGGCTATGCTTTTATACAGTGTCTACAAAAAACACATTTTGAAGGCAGTTCTAAATCAAATAGTCACAGAATCCTTTTTAAGTTAGCATTTAAACTGTTAAACAAATCTGAAGTACTGAAACTAAGTAGATCTCAATATAAAGAAACAGTCCATGGCAAAAAATTGTAGAGTTTTCTGGAATCATTTTATATACAGATGGAACAACAGAGATTTAGAAACATGTCTGGACTAATGTCAGAACTTTCAGTAACTTTAGCCAGTCGAGATGCATCTACATCTATATAAAATTGTCAACCAATCTTCAAAGATATGGCAGTGTACAAAGCAGCATGTTTTATTAGAAAGGGACGGACATTTGGTATGGAAACACCAAAGTTAAACTACCTCTATTACATCAGAATATTAGTTTGATCATTAACATTAGCTAGCAAAAGCTGCTCTGTGCTATGGAGGAGTTTTCTTGCATTTCCCAGGGAAAAGAAAGGATCAAGAATATCCCAAACCTTAGAGAGATAGATAGAATAGAATAAAAAAGTTAGAAGGGACCTTGGAGGTCTTCTAGTCAACCCCCTGCTCAGGGAGGAAACCTTATACAATTTCAGAAAAATGGTTGTTCAATCTCTTCTTTAATACAATATAATACAATACAATACAATATAATACAATACAATAGCAGAGTTGGAAGGGACCTTGGAGGTCTTCTAGTCCAACCCCCTACCTAGGCAGGAAACCGATACCATTTCAGACAAATGGCTATCCAACATCTTCTTAAAGACTTCCAGTGTTGGGGCATTCACAATTTCTGGAGGCAAGCTGTTCCACTGATTAATTGTTCTAAATGTCAGGAAATTTCTCCTCAGTTCTAAGTTACTTCTCTCCTTGATCAGTATCCACCCATTGCTTCTTGTTCTGCCCTCAGGTGCCTTGGAGAATAGTTTGACTCCCTCTTCTTTGTGGCAACCCCTGAGATATTGGAACACTGCTATCATGTCTCCCCTAGTCCTTCTTTCTATTAAACTAGACATATGCTGTTCCTGCAACCGTTCTTCATATGATTTAGTCTCCAGTCCCCTAATCATCTTTGTTGCTCTTCTTTGCACTCTTTCTAGAGTCTCCACGTCTTTTTTACGACCAAAACTGAATTAAAACTTCCAATGTTGGAGCATTCACAATTTCTGGAGGCAAGTTGTTCTGCTGATTAATTGTTCTGTCAGGAAATTCCTCCTTAGTTCTAGGTTGCTTCTCTCTTTGATTAGTTTCCCTCCATTGCTTCTCGTCCTGCCTTCAGATGCTTTGGATAATAGCTTGACTTCCCTCTTCTTTGTGGCAACCTCTGAGATATCTGAGTACACTGATATCATGTCACCCCTGGTCCTTCTTTTCATTAAACTAGACATACCCAGTTCTTGCAACCGTTCTTCATATGTTTTAGTCTCCAGTCCCCTAATCATCTTTGTTGTGTAGATTTCCACATCTGGAACATTTGTTTATTTCATATAAGATTTTTGATCATTATAGATGGGAAAGTTTAGACCCACCATGTAAAGGAGAGAACTTAATGGGGCTTTTAAAAACTGATGTTTCAATATCTATCTGGGGTGGATTCTTATGTTTAACGTTAGATTTATTTAACACTTAGATTTTTTTTTCTTTTCATTGTTCGTGTTGGCTGTTTGTTTTTCTGGTTTTTTTGTTTTGTATATTATTTTTGTTGATAAAAGAAAATAAGCATGTTAAATAAATGCACATCACCTTTCAGAAGACCTCGAGCACCAGACTTTAGCTGGATAGCTGAATCACTTCTAACAGCACTCCTGTGTTGTCTAGAGCTAGTTTCAAGTCATTGATCTTCATGCAATCCATTACCAGGATGAGAATAATTTATTGATCCTCATCAAGTCTTTTCCAATTCTTTGATTTAGCACCCATGTAACTTCATTTAATTTTGATAAAAAGAAGATACAGAATTGATTTATGGGTTGATACCACACCTTCATATGACCTCACTCAGTCCGTTTTGAAGAATGTGGAAAATGACTTTCACTTTAGAGGAAGTCAATGCACAGGTGTCACCACAGAATCAAAGGATATTCCTCCTGATCTACTTTCTGGAATTGCCCATTCAAATAGGAGCAAAAAACCAGCTCAGAAGGTCTACGTGGAAGAATTAGTATGATTAGAATTAGAATGATTATTATTTAGTATTAGAACGTTTCTACAAGGGCACCAGAATTGTTCTTCAATCTCTCTTCTGGAAATGCCAATTTTCATAACAAAACCCAACTGGAATTGTTTTTATTCCATCACATGATAGTGGTCTAAATGGAAAAAAATATCCTTAAGTTCGGTACATAAGTTAACCCATAACCAAATAAGGGAATAAAGGGGAAGCTTTCCAAACATTTTTCAATTAGGAGTTTTCTCAACATTATTTTATCTTTCTTGTCCTCAAGTGTAGGCTAAAATATGACAGTTATCTGGAGGAGCCTAAGGTATTTAAACCAGAGTAAAAACAACAGCAACAAAATGAGTTTTAGCTTTGTGTCTTTAAATAGGTCTGATGAAACTGTAGGTCATTTTTATGGAGAAGGCTTAAGCTTAAGATAGTCATGCTATTGACTATTAAAATTCAGGGAGAACTACTTGTTCCCAGAGAGTGGAATGAAAATCACTTTTTACTATTGATTTCATGACCTCCTACTGAAAGCAACCAAACCAACTGTAAAGACAGAACATGTACTTTAAGAAGAAGTTGCTTCTTTTTCATTCTTCATTTCTTTTAATAAACTTCAAAGTTGTGAAATCAGCATTGCAGATGTATGGGGAAGTTGAATGGCAAACAAGAAAATATAAGGCTAGGGTGAATCGAAAAGGCCTTGTCAAAAATCAGGATTCTGGGAGCACCTTTTCAGGCTAACAACTTTCATTAAAAGGCATAAGCTTTTGTGAGCTTCAGCTCATTTCATCAGATGCAGTGAAGTGACTAGATTGATGTAAGATTTAAATTGGGATGAGGCAGCCCCCATCAGTCTAGTCACTCCATTGCATCTGATGAAGTGAGCTGTAGCTCACAAAAGTTTATGCCTTTTAATACAAGTTGTTAGCTAAATCTGAAAGTGCTTCCAGACTCCTTGTGATATTGGGCTACCATAGATTAATACAGCCTTCTTCTTACAAGTCCTTGCCAATATATACACACATGTCCATACACATTCACACACACTCACAGTCAGAGGACACTGACAGGGGGGAGAAAGGGGGTGAATTTTAATTAGCTAAGGATATGAGAATCTAATAAGATGAGAATTAACATTGTTCTTTAATTGTTGTTTTTCTTGTAATGCAAACATGTGTTGCATTGGAAATGAATATTGATAATTCGGTATCATTTAATCTAAACCAAACATTGGCTTAGATTAAATGATAAATAACTAATTGGTTTAATGCAGAGGTATCAAACTAGCATTGTCACGGCGTCATCATGTGACATATGGTGACTTTTTACCCTTTCGCTAAACCAGGTGTGGGTGTGGCCAGTGCATGAGGCATCAAGGCCAAGAGATTGACCAAGAGTTTGGTTTATGAGTCTAGGGAGGGTTCTGGTTAAAGCAGAAAGTGGTAGAAGAACACACTTACTGTGAATCCTGCCCACAACTTGAATTCCCCATATTTTTTCCCAATCTGCCTAGTCAGCAGCAGTGTTCTGGGGGTAACAGAAACAATTATTAGAAGACACTTATAATCCCACAGTTTAGTTCTTTGTTTTGTTTACTAGCCTTAAGCAAAACAGAGATGGAAAAAAAGACTAGTCAGCTCCATTCTATACATGCCTACACTCAGGTAAATATGATTAAGGTCAGAAGTGTTTATTTTCTATTAAACATGCATGCTTCAATTTTATCAGCAGGATTGGGACAACAATGTTACATTTCTTCTGTGGCAGTGGAAATCATAGTTTTGTGACTTTTTAAATATTTGCATATAAGTTTTATTATTATGCATTGGTTTTCTTACTCTGGTCAAAGCTTAGCAACACAGGAATTGTTCATAATTTATGTTGTTTTCGTAATGTAGTCCTAGATACATTTAGTGAGAAACAAACACTACGGTTTAATGGAGCCTGTACTCGACTACCAAATATGCTTGCTAATTTTCTGTCAAATTAGAAACCTATAGAAGGGAAAAAAAGGAAGAAAGTTAGTCTATCCCAAGATGCACATTTGCCTCTATCTGATGCTCCGTGACCATTGCAGACTGATTGGAGGAGATCACAGGGTGTGAAGAATGTGAGCAAAGTTAAACTTAACTCAATGTGAGGGCTAATAAGGAGATAATATATGAGTAGATCAAAGTGTCATGGGTGACACTCCAGATGACAATTCAAAAAACACTTAAAGCTGTATTGAGAAGCAAAGTACTAGAGCATTTGGCCATGTGAATAAAATAAGTTTAACATGCTTCTATAAGATATGCTTTGAAATGGCCAAAAAAAAAGTATCACTATTTGGGCATTACGGGTAGCAGGCTGCTGCTACAATTCTTATTCAACTGGCCTCTATATCTGTATCATCTATATCTATACATATCATCAATCTATCATTCTATATCACTCTTGTATCCTTATCTCCCATAGATAAACAATATCTGATATCAATATTGAAATTGAATCCCTTTGCAGTAGCAATGGCATGCCAGAGACCCAAGTTCAGCAAAAAATAAAACATGTGTCAACAGATGAAGAAATCACACACCCATATACATCAGGGATGGGTTGCTGCTGGTTTTGCTACTGGTTCACAACCCATGTGTGCGCCAGATGTGCTGTCCAATGGAAATTGTTTTTCACGCATGCTCAGAACAATTTACAGTGAACTGTGTACACGTAGTCACAAAAACCAAAATGGTGGCAGCCCAGCGGCGGCAAGGGAACCAGTTTGGAGGCATGGCAGGCATGGGTCACTGCCAGTTCTGTGACCCAGGCCTGAATTCCCCTACCAGTTTGGCCGAATTGTCCAAACCGGCAGCAACCTACCATTGATGTACATTTAATATGCCATATAATCAAATATATCTTTAAACATATCTTTTGGGTTCTGTTCAGCTCCTGATATGTTTCATCATACTAGGCAACAACTGATGGAAGGTATTTCCTGTATCATTGTATACGTGAATGATAGGTTTCAAATTTAAGAAAAAATTAAGAAAAGCAAAGTTCTTTTAAAGTTTAATGAATACTGTAATTCATAAGTAGTAACAAACATCTTTTTGTTTTTTTCTTAAAAATCATTCACAGTCTTGGTGTCCACCTTACAAATATGAGGGGCTTACTTTGAATTATTTTTAATGACAAAAGTAAAAATGAAGTATAAAAATGTACTGGAAGCAATTATATGTACTTTGGCATTATTTTCAATTAAATAAATTCTCTTGTGGATGGATATTCCCATCAACCTCTTGGATGCCACCTAAAGACCTCGTTTCCCTTCAATTTGAATAATATTGCAAAATACCTATTTTTGAAATTTAGGTTAGGCAAAGCTTAGTTTGTACAATATTTATGTATTGCATCCCTTTTTTTAAAAAAAAATCACAATCAGCTGCTTTAAATATGTTACATAATTCAATAAAACACACACACAAAATCATCACAGAATTTCCCAAAAAGCATACCTCTAGCAGCCTAATTAAAAGTGAAGTTTTTATTTCTTGGTGGGCGCCTTTCTTTAATTTGGCAAGCACAACCCTTGTCTTTGTCATCAGTAGCTTCATTATGCAGGAAACTTCAGTGAAGGTCAACTGAACAGAATAAAGGGGAAAAGCAAGGTACTCGTATTTCAAGACAGAGATGAGTTTTAAAACCAGGTGTCCCCAATTGTATGAGACGGCAAATAATACCCTTGCATTTGAGATTATTGGTTTGTGTAATTACTGTAGTTTATAGGATCTGGTTTATTGCCCTGTGAAATGAGGACAGAAAAGCATGGTATTTTTTTGTCTCTAAATGTCCAAGTACCCACATGGTGAAACTTTGTTTTCTCACAATAGTGTTCATCCTTAATTCAGTAGAGAATCTCCCCCAAATAAAAGGTTCCCCCACATTATTATCAACTACATATCACATATGTCTCATACACTGGACTTACTTACATGATCTAGCTCCAACTTATTGATGTCCTAAAATGTAATTGTTTGATTGACATAAGCTAGGCAACAATGGCTGTGAACTACATTAAATGCTTAGGAATATGTTGTGCCTTCTGTTATAATATAAAATCCATCTATTCTGGTTGATAGGTTTTAACCTCACACAGAATACTTTAAACTCCATTTGGACTTGTGCCTACAATCACCTTAGCAAAGTCTCTTAAGTAACTGCGCACAGCCTAATTAGTATGCATTATCAATTAACAAACTTAATAGCCGGCAGATTGATTAGATCCTCTGTTGCAGGGGCAGAGCTGAAGCGCAACAGAATGAAAAATCATTGCACGCATTCACTGCTGCTTTGTTATTTTCTCAGGTCTCCTTCTCCTCCTCTACATTCCTTTAATTAATGCATACATATGGTTCTGAATATATTGTAAACCAGAGCTGGTTCAATCTCTTAATAACAGTCACTTGCAACAAGCGAAAGAGAGAAAAAAAATGCTCAGCAGGTTTCCATCCACATTTTCCTGGTAAGATTGAGAACAAGCCCAACCTGGAATCCACACTGTGCCTTGGACATTAATACAATCGAGCGAGTCCAGAGGTATTCAACGCCTCTTCTGCTCACAATAGAATACCTTATGTCACCAGGCTTGAAATTTTGGGCTTGGACAACCTAGAATTACGCTGCCTATGATCTGACTTAAGTGTAGTACCCAAAATCCTACAATGTTCTACATGTCAATGACTACTTCAGCTTCAACCTCAATAATACACGGGAAAACTATAGATACAATCTCAAAGTAAACCGCTCCAAATTTTATTGCAGAAAATATGACTTCAGCAATAGAGTGATCAATGCCTGGAATTCACTACCCGACTCTGTTGTTACATCCCCAAACCCTCATAACTTTAACCTTAGACTGCCTACTCTCGATCTCACCCCATTCCTAAGAGGTCTGTAAGGGGGCGTGCATAAGCACACCAGTGTGCCTACCGTCCCTGTCCTACTGTCCCCATTTATCCGTACCCATTTCCTGTGTTCATGCCCATGTTTATACTTATACCTGTTACCTCGTACATGTTTGACAAACTAAATACAATAAATAAATAAATAAACCTACCACCTGGTTCTGATGAATGACTACAGAATATGCAAGCAAGCAAACACCGTGGAGTATGAAGTTCTGCCTTTGAAGCGATGAGGATTTTCAATAGTTTGTTCATGGTCATTGGCAGAAATTGTTGCTTTCGGCACCTTAAAGACAGCAGAAAAAGACCTGATTCATATCGCACCATAACATGGTTTTTTTAGTTTTTGCATAGCATGCGATGAGAGTCTGGCCATTGTGATTCATAAACTATGACTTCTGATTTGGCAAGTGATGTGAACTTAGTCAATGGTAACTTGTTTAGTGAATAAAACATAATACAAAATATGAACCAAGTCAGTATGTTGCATTTCTTAAACTTGTATTTTTATGACCTTGAAAACTAGGAATAAAAGCTGAGGAAAAAATTAAGGAAAAAAAATACTCACCTTGACTCTTTTTTTTTTTTTGGTAAAAATTAAGTTATTTTGTGGCCATCATAAAATATTTTAGCTTCAAACCAGGTTTGTCTGGAATGAGTTGTGATGACTTTAAAATGACACATGTATGAAGATGTCATCCCATAAATGCCTAATTATAGACTTGTTTCATGGTTTTTGAAGGACAATGTAAGTTGAGCAGCTGCCTGATAAAACTCATGCTTCATTGGAAGAAACTTCGATTCCTATTATTCTAAATAAATTCTTGTTACTTCAATTCCCCAAATATAGATTGGATAGAGCTTGCAGAACAAAAGGTATCTTCCATATGTTATCTTGCTGCTTTTTATGACAAAACATGACTAACATGTTTTAGATCAGTGTTTCTCAACCTGGGCAACTTGAAGATGTCTGGACTTCAACTCCCAGAATTCCCCAGCCAGCATTCGCTGGCTGGGGAATTCTGGGAGTTGAAGTCCAGACATCTTCAAGTTGCTAAGGTTGAGAAACACTGTCCTAGATGTTAACATATTAATATTAGTTTCTGTTGTGATTATCATCAGTAGTAATGCAAACTTTTATTTATATCTTTTTTTTTTCTGGGCCAAACCAGTTTTTTTCTAGGAATGTTATACCACCAATAGGACCACCCTTGTTCTATCCCTGCCTACCTGGCATTCATTTGGTGAAATGAAATGGCATTCGCTTGGTTGAATTTCCATCTTTTACATGCTGCTCCTTTTCTGAAGATCTTCCAAATAACATAAAATGCTAGTACAGAAGCATAAAAGCAAGAAAGCCCCGATGTTTCATCATTTGAGAAGCAGAATCTTCAAGCCTGAATGTTGTGTGAATACATCATTGTTACATCACTTGTATTCTCTCTACGGTAGTAAAGGTTCCCTTGAGAATTCATCTCCACTCCTAGAGATTGTTTAGACATGTCTATGGATTTTTCTTGACAATTATATGGAAGATATTTGCCATAGCCAAGTTTTTCCATGTTGGACCTGTAGCCCTGTGATTCCCTGATAGTCTACCATTCAAATACTCATTTACTTTAACAATTGTTAGCTTCCCTCGACTCAGAGGTTAGTCACCTACAATGTAATCTCTAAATTGTCATGCAACTAGAAGTTAACTAAATGATAGGCTAAATCTGAGGCTACCCGGTAAATTTAAAAGCTGAGCAGGATTTTAATAAATATGCGTTTTGCTCAGGGAACTATTTATCTTAGAAAGGACATTGTTTAGCTTTGCAATGAACCGATATGTTCTTAGTAAAGACCAGCTTGGACGTAGTACAAGAGATCCTATATTGGCATGGCTTATTTTCCCTGTGTTATGGGGTGGATGGAAGATGAATGGAAGTGACATTATTTCAAAGGGAAATAGGGTTTTTTGGCCCTAAAATCAGACCCTTATAAGTATCATGGCTCTTTTTAAACACAAGAGACCGTTCAGTTCTTTTCACAATGCAAATAAAATAATATTCAAACAAAATCTTTTTTAAAAAAACCATGAGTGGAACAAAAGGACAGATAGCTTGAGAAAGTGTATTTGACTAAATACACTGGAAATTAAAAAAAATTGTCATTGTAGATTATGATGATGAAATCCCAATTAAAGAAAGCTAGCTGAATATTCTGATATTTCTCTTCTTTGATCTCACATTACCTGTGGTCAATGCAGATAAGATTAGGGAGTGCAAATCAGTATAATCCATTCTTTGCTAAACGGAAGGTGATGCCTCTGCCTGCCAGTTTTGAAGCATTACAGCCATGCTGAGAATTGTGAGAACATCACACCACCTGCCATTAACTGTAATTAGTTGTCTTAAAAATGGGTATTGGTTTGAATCAGAGATCTACCCAAGAAAGGGGTCAAAAACTGTTTTGTGCCAGTGATGGTTTTCCCCCCACCGTTCTTCAGCAGTCAGAGGTTGGAGACATGTAATTACTTTACTGGAATTGGGTAAGGAAATAACTCTCTAGGTCCACATACAAGATCACAAAAATCTGATTTTTTATAGGAAAAAATATGGGAAAATAAGATGCTCTTATTTAATTATTTGGGGCAACATTTCAGCAGTGCAGAGTCAGAAAATTCAAAAGACCTTCCTTGTCTTCTGTTGCTAGCCTGTACTGCTAGCCTCTGTTTAATGCAGCATAGCTACTAGACATGGGCAAATATATCTTCCATAAATATGTTAATCCTGGATTTATATAACCAATTTAAGATGGTAGCTGCTACTGTATATTGTGGTAGTTTCATAAATTAATTACATACTGTGAGAAACAGTTTTCCTTTTCATGTTTTCTTGAACTGCTAATTAATTTTATTGAATAACCACATGTACTGGAGAGATCACCCTTTAAATCTCCTTTTAATTCTTCAAACTTCTATCATTTTCTTACAGTGCAATCTTATGCATACCAATAATCCTTGACTTATGACCACAATTAAGCCCAAAATTTCCGTTGCTAAATGAGAGTTGTTAAGGGTTTTTTTGCTCCATTTTATAATATTTCTTGCCACAGTTGTTAAATGAATCACTACAGTTGTTAAGTTACTAAAATAGTTAAGTAAATTTAGCTTCCACATTGATTTTGCTTGTCAGAAGTTTGCAAAAGGTCATGATGTAACCCTGGAACACTGCAACCGACATAAATATGAGTCAGTTGCCAAGCATCTGAATTTGGATCATGGAGATGCTACAATAGTCATAAGTGTGAAAAATGGTACAAGTTACTTTTCAGTGCTGTTGTAACTTCAAAGGTCACTAAACAAATGTAGCTGTAGGTCGAGTGCTATCTGTATTTCTTTATAAGCACAGCCTCTTGGTTGCATAGGATTTCAGAAAAGATTGCAGGTTGTGCTCTTTTGTTCGACACTTCCCTTCTACTTGATGAAATAATTTGATAAAATAATTGTTCATTCAAACCAAATGATTGTTTAAAAAAAGGTCAAATACTACAGACATTCCCAAACCTGTTGTCTTCTAAATTAAAAGGGACCATCAAAATTCCTAGGCAAAATGTTAGAAGACTGAAGGTGGGCATTACAATCCCAATCCATCAGGAAGGCAATTGTCTGAAACAGTATAGGGTTTCCTGCCTAGGCAGGGGGTTGAACTAGAAGACCTCCAAGGTCCCTTCCAACTCTGCTGTTGTATTAAGGTGGTTGGGGAAGGCTGCTATAGATTTTTCATGTACAGAAGATAGTCTTAGCCCTTGGTTATTATTATTATTACTCAGGTTATCCTTCTTCTGATATGTGTGGGAATGACTATATAAACATATAAGCAGATGTTAGGTAGATGTAAAAAATAAAATAAATGTACGTCAAATATTTGAATTCATGGAATTGGAGCATGCATTTCAAAAAGATAAAACTCATCTTCGTTGCTTTTGAAAAGAGCCGGAACTATTTGCTTTAGGGTCCACTGTATCAATCATTTATTCTTTGCAATTCATAATTTACCTACTGTGTAAAAACTGTTGGCTTGAAGTTCTTCCTTTATCAAAAGTTGGTGCCCCTTGTTCTTGTATTTGACATTCTCTCAAATTGCCTTGAAACAATTATCTTCCCTATTCCCCTTGGAATTTTCTGTTCTTTAATGAGGTTCCCTCTTAATCTCTCATTTGCTGAAAGATACCTTGCTGAATAACTAAGAGCTTTAAATCTCTATATTCTTTTTACTGCCTGCCATACATTCTCCAATCCTGCAACATCCTTTTATAATAACGTGACTGGAATTGTACAGTTTCCCAAATATTGGCGACTGAATTCCTTTAACGTGCAACTAAAATTATCCTACATTTATATGCAATACAGTTCTCCTTGATATACAAAGTATATGAATTCATGTTTCTCTCCTCTCCTTTTCTAGCAAATATAACACAGAATTTTCTGCAGAACACAGATGGCATATAATAAGGAATATAATTAGAGATGCCAGTTTTGAAGAAAAAAGAGTGTATATTTATTGGATCAGCATTAGACCAAATTGTTGGGTTAAAATTATAAGTCAAAGGCACATTCACGTGACTAATTTTGCCAAGTGATGGTACCTTGGTAAGAGAAAGGAACAATTTATTGTCTCTTAACAGAAAAATGATAGTCACTGCTCTAGGAAGATATGAGGCCAGATATCAGTAAGCCCAGAATATCTTAGGCTACTGAATGATATTTTGTACATGCCACTAGTTTCCCTAAATATGGATGTGCAGATTATTATGATAAAGTATTTGGACTTCACTCAAGCAGTATAACTGTACAGCTAAGTTTAGATAAATTTGCTACTGAGCAACTCTTAAAATAATTTAATACCTCCTGACAAATTCTTACTTTGCTATAAGTGGTATTTTTTAATGTGTTTCTGAATGTTACTAGAATGATTGCCCCACCAGGGAGAATGTATATTACAGAAGTAGCAAAAATAATCTCCTATAAGCATTCCTGAATTGCTTCATCTTCTCTCTATAGTTTTGCATATTGGTCCTCACATGTTGACTTTACTGTTTTGATTGTCATATCTTGGAAAATTTTTTTGATTGGCTGGATATAGCCTGTAAGCCTTATGCTGACAATTTCTCATTATCAGAGTTTAGGAACAAGGTTTGTCAGGGTAACTGAGGTTGTATTCTATTCATTTCCATTCAGTAATATGAGTCAGTCCTAAATAAGAAAATATAAAATGTGTTTCTGGTTCAGGAGCTGAGTTGCTATAATCTCTCTAGTTTTTGACAGCCAGGCTGTCATTGTTAGACAGAGTAGCCCACATTAGAAATTAAGGGCTCTTTTGCGTCTATAAGTGAGCAACAGTTGTTATATATGCAATAATTTCATCAGAAAACTAGATTTTTAAAATTGTCTCTGTACCTTGTCAAGGTAGCTTAAGATTTCAGTGTGAAAATCAGGATGTTCCTTTTTCCATGAAACATCCTACAACAAGCAAACTTACTTGTTAAATATAGGTAGTCCTCAATTTACAACCACAATTGAGCAGAAGATTTCTGTTGTTAAGTGAGACATTTGTTAAGTGAGTTTTGTCCCATTTTACTGCCACAGTTGTTAAGTGAATCACTGCAATTGATAAGTTAGTAACCCGGTTGTTAAGTGAATCAGACTTCCCCATTGACTTTGCTTGTCAAAAGGTTGCAAAAGATGATTGCATAACCTTGGGACATAGCAATGGTCATAAGTATGAACCAGTTGCCAAGCAACTGAATTTTGATCCCATGAACATGGGGATGCTGCAAAGGTTGTAATAGTGAAAAATTGTCATAAGTCACTTTTTTCAATGCTGTTGTAACTTTGAACCTTCTCTAAATGAACTGTTGTAAATTGAGGACTATCTGTATTACTTTCACACTTACTTTCAATGAATAGCATTTTCTGCTGCTTATGAGAATAGCAGTCGAGTGGGGTATGACAAGTAGATAGTAAAGCACACAAACTATACTTCGCTCTGTATCATGTGAAGCTTGTTAAATAAAGAAGGAAACATTTTTCTTTCTGTGGTTAATCTTGGTTGGCTGTCCCCATCCGGATAGCTGTTAAAGGGCAGTGAAGAAATAAGAATATACTGTATATCATATCTGGTATGATTGTTTTTTGTGGGAGGATAATAAAGATACACCAGGTATTGTCTATAATTTCTTATAAAGTATCTTATAAAGCTACTTTGTCACTTCTAGATAGATATTTTAATGGATTCCTATTTTAATATTTACAAGAAGTCCTATTTTTATTTAATTCTTCGGTAAGAAGTATTGTAAAAGAGCAAAACTAAAATAACTATTGGTGGCACCTATCAAATAAAGTCACTCAGATCCAGTCTGAGGTGAACTCGGTGCAGGTTTTTGAAGAGAGATGTAAACTGGCTCAATTATTTGGGAAGGGTTTGAGCATGTTAGTCCGAAGAAACTAGCCAGGATCCTTGGCCACATGCGTGGCCACCTATGTATTAAATTCATGTCACTCCTGCCAAGTTAATGCCTCCTGGGATATGTTATATAATTGAAGTCAGGCAATGGTAAATGCATACTTGAGAGAGGGAATAGTTCTAACAGTTGTTAAAAGAAAGTGGCTGGTTTGCAGCTCTGGAGAGATATAAAAGAAATAGATTATTTGGACCTTTTTCATTTGGTTTTCAGACTCGGATACAATACTGAGTTAGTGTTGACTGCACGTAAGTGCAACGGTAAGTAGAAATAACCTTGAAGGACAGTGGGAAGAACTGCAGTCAAGGGCATGTCAGATAAGAGGCAGCATAACCTGCAGAATGTGAGCATGGCAAACTTCTCTTTCAGACTTGCAAGATTGTTGTCATTCTTGTGAGGTGGCCTGAACAAGAATTACACACAGAAGTAATAGTTCTACTCTATTTGTAAGATTATATGAACAAAATTTTGCAAGCCTGAAATTACATTTCTCACCCATCACCTTATAGCTCAAGGAATTAGGGAGAGTCCCTTTTGCCCACATTCTTTCTACTGGCTAAGCTGCCTCTTATCCAACTATTTTCTTGGATATTGCTCTTCCCCCTGTGTCCCAATATGCCATTGCAGTACATAATTAGTTTATTACTGTCAAAGGACCCAAAACAAGCATGACAACAAAGAATGAAACAGCATATATTTTGTTTCTCCTTGTCAGCATTAGCAGTTTACAACACACACACACACACACACACACACACACACACACACATTCTCTCTCTCTTTCTCTCTCTCTCACACACACACTCTTTGATCATTATTCCAAAAGGAACATTGTAAAAAGGCGTTGATTGATTATGTGCCATCAAGTTGTCGACTCTTAGTGACCACATAGATAGATTTTCTCCACGGCAATTTATCCCTAAATAGCATTAACTAGAACAGACGTACACATGAGAGAAGTCAAACATCGGAGATCCTAAATATGAGATGCTTTTCATCTATCAGCAACCCCTGAAATAAAGTAACATATTTGCATTATTTTCCATTATTGCTGCTGAAATATAGCAAATTGTGGTGATGTCTTTTGTATAATATGTCACTAAAGAATAGCAATATTTGGCCCAGGCATCTTGCAAGCTTTCAATTATATATGTCTGGGAACAGGGCATCATCAGCACCAATTGATAGAAAGTAGGCAAATAACAGAACTATTAGTGCATCTAAAACATATTACGGTAACAAAAACAGGGTTTCATATCCAGAATGCCGTGACAGAATTATATCAAAAACAATACCCCTCTGCCTGCTGTTTATTATGTATGAATTACCCATTCGGATGCTTATATAAATCTCTACAATCAGAATTGTTTTTCCTTTACTCTGGAAGCCCTTTTGCCATTCTTTCAAAATGTAGCTAAATGATGGGATGGCTGATGGTTTATTTTAATTGATAAATCCTTTTTATCCATCAAATACTTTGGGCTCACAAATGTCAAGTCATTTATCCAGCTGTTAGTGTAACTGCTCGTTTTCCATATTTCCGATGGACTGATTTCCACTTCAGTGCTAAGACAGGCCAAGCTTGAAGTAAATCAATTCTCCCTTTGTGCTAAAAATTAGCATAGCACCAACTAATCAATGCTCTGAAAAACTGCTGCAAATGTTGTGACATTGAACACAATGGAAAGTAGCTAAACTGCTTATTTGGCAAAATGAAAGACAAAGTAAATATTTAAAGCATGACTGATAGAGCTCAGTATATTAATATATAAGCAGAATAAAATTAAATATCAGCAACAAGTGTTAAAATGAAGTTTACAGCTCTGCAAACTTAAATCTTAGTCAGGTAATATTATGGTTTGATTGCACAAGCCACAGTTGTAGATTTTCTTTTGAATTAAAGGTGCATCCTTCTCCTTCTGATGTGCTTAGGTACAAAGCTTAGTATGTCAATGTTTTCCAGCTTACCAGCTTACTTTAAGATGTCTGGACTTCAACTCCCAGAACTCTACAAACAGCATGAATGGCATGCTGACTGGGAAATTCTGATAGATGAAGTCCAAACATCTTAAAGTTGCTAAAACTGAGAAACACTGGTCTATGTAGAATTGCAAAGACTTCTGGGTGTTCTAGTATAGCAGTGCCAATTTAACTGGAAGCATCAGTTAGGAGATGGCTTTCTTAACAAATGTGGCTATCATTTGAATCTATCATATTAGTAGCACTATTAAAATGTTAATATACTTGCTCAATATAAGCAAGGCAGAGTTGCTGAATTGCATGATCACACAAAATTTTGGATTGAATGTTCTTCTTTTTGCTGTTGTTAGTGATTAAAAATACAGGCAGTGGTCAGTCTGGGATTGATGAAGCAAGAATATAAATAAATAAAACAGATCAATATGTAATACTGTAAATACACATCTTAAATACATAACATTTAAGCCTTTTTAAATACATAATCTCCTATATATACATGCATCTTTTTATTATTATATTATTATAGTTTTGATATGTTCTTTGTTTCATAAGTAGCAATCACAAAAAGCCCCTCACATTTCAGTTAACAAAAGGGTATTCATGCCCACATCATCTAGCCATGTTATAATGATAAAGGGCAGAATTAAATGTGATTGTACGTGACTCTCCTCTCCTCTTTAAAAGTAACTCATTAGGCAAGATAAATGTTACTCTACCTACTGATTTTAGAAGCAAATTTTCCCTCAACCCTGACAAAAAGAATCATCACCATTTCAAGTTTAATTTTCAATAGTTACAATGAGAATTTAGGCTTGGTCAATAAAATGGGACTATTCAACATTCAGGCCATGCGCCAACTGGTGTAAAGGGAGTGAACACAGCAGAACTTTAACTTATCACAATTTCACAGCTGTAGCCAACACCATGGAATTCAGGGCTGTCGGCAAGAATTACTTAAAAACTGACAACAGTACTAAACTACTTTTCCCATCTTTTTTTTTCTTCTGAAATTGTTCATTAATGTTCATGACACATATTAATGTGCACTAAGAAGGGGAAAAAAGAGGATTAGAAGAAGTTACAACAGCATTTCTCAACCTTGACAACTTGAAGATGTGTGGACTTCAATTCCCAGAATTCCCCAGCCAGCAAAACAAAGTTGGCTGGGGAATTCCAGGAGTTGAAGGCTACACATTTTTAAGTTGTCAAAGCTGAGAAACACTGTTTTAGAAAACAACACCCAATGGAAAGCAAAATATTGTGGGAAGGGCTGGTCGAATGGAAAGATAGCCAAGAAGGTAGTGTTACATGTGCATAGGATAAAAAAAGATAAGAAGGAATTCCATAAAAAATGAGTAAAATCCACATAAAGACCTCAATTTGCTTGTATTCTTGTTTTGTTTTATTCTGCTACTATTACTATATGACAAGAACAGTAATGACAGTAGTGAAACTCCATAGCAGAATTAGGAAAGTTATCAGTTGTATTTTTTTTGGCAGGCAAAGAATTTTGTCTTATTATTCTTAGCTCACCCTAGTTAGGCAAATAAGTAATGGCCCTGTTGTTAAGAATTCAGAGTAGATATCCATGTGTATTTATCATGCTACTTTATTTTGGAGTAAGAAAAATAGAACATAGAATAACATGGTTGAATGGGACCTTGGAGGTCTTCTACTCTGATCTTCTGCTCAAGTAGAAGACCCTATACCTTTCTGGGAAAAATAATTAACTAATTTCACTTGAAAGCCTCCAATGATGGAGCAGCCACAACTTCTGAAGACAAGCTATTCTCGCTGTCACAGAATTTCTCCTTAGTTCTAGATTGTATCTCTTAATGATCTTCCACCCATTCTTTCTTTTGTTGCACACAGGTGCTTTAGAAAATAAGTTAACTACCTTTTCTTTGTGATAGGCCCTCAAGGACATGAAGACAGCTATCATTCTCTTCAATAAATTAGTTCTCTGTAGTTTCTTTTACTGTTCTTCATATGTTTTAGCCTCCAGACCCCTTATCATATTTATTGCTCTTCTCTGCACTCTTTTTAGAGCCTCGGTGTCTTTTTTTACCATCTATATTTATTATGATGAACAGAATTTATTCCATGCCTCACTAGTGCAGTATAGAGCAAAACTATCACTTCTTGTTACCTTGGTGTATCCTAGGACTGCAGTGACTTTTTTTTGTAGCTGCAACACATGTTGCTCATACTTAAGTGGTGATCCACTAGGACACATAGATCCTTCTCACAGTTACTATGATTTAGCCAAAGCCCCCTATTTTGTACCTTGGCGTTTGATTTTTCCTGCCTTACTTTTTCCACCACTGAACTGCATCTTGTTGGATAGGGTCCAATGCTCAACTCTGAATTTATCTTCCAAAGTGTTGGCAATTCCCCCCCCCCCCAGCTTTGTGTTGTCTACAAATTTGATGGGTTCTCCTTCTAGTCCCTCATCTAAACCATTAGGAAGATTTTGAAGAGGACTGGGCCCAAGACAGAACTTTGAGGTACCTCACTGTATGCTTCTCTCCATGTAGATGTAATTCCATTGAGGACTAGATATTGATTTCGTGTTGGTCAGCCAGTTGTGAATTTATTTGGTGGGCTATGGCTATGTATCTTACACTTTTGTATCTTACCAAGAAATAGGTTGTGGTCTACTTTGTCAAATGCCTTACTGAAGTCCAAGTAAATTCTAACCACAGTATTTCGCTGGTCCACTAATTTTGTTACTTTGTCAAAAGTCCACTCAACTCAATACAGAGGAACCAACAGAAACCCTAGCTACCAAAAATGGCTACCAGATCTGAGGTGCAAAAATTCAGAGAATCCTAAAATTCCAAAAGATCACAGTTAAGAGTTTTCTGTATTTCTTTGCTGTCATCTAGTGGTCACCAGTTGGTCTCCAACTAAAATCTTATACAGTAGATGTAAAAAATGGTCTTCTTCAACTTTCCTCATTATTTTTGGACATTGCAAAGGAAAAGAAAGTGGGGCTACTGCTTCTTAATATAAATGCCAGAAAACTATTAAAGCAAAATAGCTCAAATATGTATCTTCTTTCCAAATGAAAGGATGGAGCTCTGTTCTTTATTGTGTTGAAAGACTGGAGAGAAGTAAGTGTCCAAAGTGATAGAGAAGTGATAAGTGGTGACAGGACCTCAGAAAACGATAGTAATACAGAGGTCAAATGCTAGGAGAGAAATGGCTGCATGGAACAAATTGGTGACAAGACTTCTCAAACATGCTTACCATCATACCTATAGAAGGTCATCTGAACTTACAACACAATATCCAAACTGCTATCTTTGTTGTGATGAGATCATATTGGCTGATAGGCCTTATTGTACGTTATTTTAAAACTGGTGCCCTTAATGACAGACAAACCTAAAGCTGCTTCACTCTAAAGCTGGAAGTGAAATTGAGACAACAGAGAACTAGAGCTCATGACATCAAGGAGAAAATTTCATTTTTCAAAGCATGATTGTAAAATTACAAATTTCATTGTGAATTAAGAATAAGAATAGGTGTTTAATCTGGTGTTTTAGCCCTTGTTCTTTTCCTGTCATGATTCAGGACTGATTTAGTACTAACAAATTTTCTATCTGTGCTTTACGAATTCAAATGAATTAATTATTATCATTATGAAGATTGAGACTTCACATTCTCAGTGTTTGTACTGCTCTGATGGGAAACATATTTTCCTGCACTTTTTGGGGGGCAATTTCTCGTTATTCACAAAGTAGATTGTGACCATATTACCAACAATTAAGTTTTCCTTGTTGCTGCTATATGAGAATAAAACCAGTTAAATGAAAGAAATAAAATCTTTAAAGGAAGATGTCTGAAAAATACACATAAATGATTAAACTCAATCACAATTTGATGGTTTTTATTCTTTATTGGCCAAGTGTGATTGAACACACAAGGAATTTGTCTCCGGTCCTTAAAATATCAGTGTACATACAAATAACAAAGTGATAATGATAGATACCAATAGGAGAAACTAATCGGAAAGATGAAAAGGATAATAGTAATACAGCCTTAATACCTGAGTAAATATCCTTTGGCATAAGGCAGTGCTGTGGGCATGAGATGCTCTGCTAAACATCTAAATCCTACAATCCTGTCTTAGCAGAATGATGGTATGGGAGGGGGGGGGGAGAACACCAGTTTTCTATTGGGCTATCATGCATTAATTGGAAATGGGATACAATATTTTTCTAGGAAGAGATCCATGATTTAGGATTGATGGGTGTTAAAGAAGACATGAAAGAGATGCACTGGCACTGACTACTTATTGATCCAGGATTCAGTCCAACACATTGTGCCACAAACCCTGGCCAAAGACATGTACCTTGAGAAAAAGGTAGAATATTTAACCATGACTAAATTTGTGTGTTAGAGGGAAAAAAATATAAGGTGCTAAAGAAAGAGGAGGTTTGGGTTTCTCTGATTTGAAATTATTTTGCAGCTTGTTATTTAGTCGGATGAAAGAGTGAGCAACACTGAGAAGTAGAGTATTTCTGGAGTTAGAAGGACACAATTTGAGTGGGTGGCACAGTTATCAATGATATTTTAAAGCTAAGGTTAATGTAGATTTCAAAAACCATTTTCTCACATGGGTCATATTTAGAATATGGAATAGATCTAAACCAAGGCTGTATCTGAAAATACTTCCTGGATTTCAACACATGAAGCATATTATACAATATAAGAGAAATTATAACTAAACACAAATGGTTAACATGATGATGTATTTGAATTTTCCCACGGAGAACCCAAAATAAAATTCAAAGATTTGACATTAGAAATAATTATTAGCAAGATTTAAAATAAATAAAAGGACTTGTGATTTTGAACATTGTAAGACTGAATTTGTAATAGAATTATGTATAAATGATGGGGCATGTTATTGTAAAAATGTATAAACTTTTACTGAAACTTGAAACAGAAGAACAAGGGAAAGAATATATGATAAAATGAGCTAAATAGTTTGGTTATAACATACAAATGGAACAATGGGACAATACATGGATGATGAATGAAATAAATTTAAATTATGTTATAATCTTCAAGATAATTTGTATAAAATGATATATTGTTGGTGTTTGTCACCAGAAAAATTGTCTAAAACATATAAAGATAATTCAAATTTATGCTGGAAGTGTGAACAAAAAGAAGAGACTTTTTATCATGGTGGGTGGATGTGTATAAATACTAAAAATGTAATCGATCCAATTACATTAATTCAGACTTTAAAGTTTAATCTACCATGGAAGCCAGAGATATACATTTTTGTAATCATATCATAGGGAAAACTTAAGAGTTGTACTATGCCTCAGACTGAATGCTTGATTTGATCCTTGTTGGTTATCCAAACAGTAAGTTATTTGTCATCATGCCCATTGATGCTTTGCCTATCAGCTGAAAATGCCATAAAAAGATGCCAGTTCTGCCATTACATTGTCTGATCAGAACTCAACTGAAATTGCCAACTCATCACACACTGATCTCTGAACAGCTGTCAGTTAGTAACAATCTCCAGCCAGCATTAGCCTAATCCAGATTTAAACTGACCATAAATTGGAAAACCAAGTTTATAAAACAATAAACTTGAGCAATGTAAACAATGTGACTTTGTGAGACTTGGTTCTGTTTTGATATAAACTGGCAGTATTTCAGCAAAATCAGAAAACTGAAACAAAACTCATATAATATGAAAAACCAAAAATTTAATTAGACAACAAATCCATTCAAATAGCAATATAGCTCTTTCAAATTCTATTTATACATTTCCTCCACAATTGTGTTCATTTGACAACATATGGATTGCGCTGAACACAGCATCTTGGTTTAGAAATTGAGCTTGTCAATAACTCTTAGGGATTTCCCAAGTCGTATTGCAATTTAAGAATATAATTCAGGACAGGAAACAATATCAATTGAAGTAATTGACTGAACATCTCCAAATAATGGCATCTGGATCAGAGGTTTACCAGGGGACAGTTTGTTTTTAAATATTTATATATCACCTGACCTGCACTGTTCCCTTGTATACTATGCAAAATCAGGAATACAGTAAATAGAATCAATAAAATGCAGGATACTAAGATGCAAACTTCTTTCTTCTTTCCAGTAGGCCATCAGCTGAGTAATGAGTGGGAATGGGAGTGGGAGAATAACTTTTGGTGCAGATAAGAGAAGTGCTTAGGATAGTGAACATGGTCACTAGCTGCAATAATGGGTATTATATCTCCTCCCAAGCAATGTTAATATAATTAAGGTTATTATTTCCCTTTACAAATAGCAATGGGTAACTAGTAATCCTGATCAAGACTATTGGGAAGGAAGCACTAGCTTTAATCATTCTGCTTCCTAGCAATCCCATCCTCAGATTTCTTCATCATGGGATGAAGTCATCCTTTCTTGCAGGATCCAATCTGAGTCAGTCATCAGGACCTTTCAGACTTGTGCTGGATCCCATCCTCAGGGAACCTCTCTCTACCAGAATGTGTTTTGGGCTATTCTATGCATAGTATTTATGTGGTGCCTTCCTATTGGTTGATTGGTATGTTGATGGCCAGCTATTGGCTGTTGTTTCCTTGGGCTGCCAAATTCTTGTTTCCTAAATACCTGATAGCGGTCCCGGAAACTGATGGTAAATCAGCACTCCTGATGACTGACAAGGGGCCCTTTCATCCACTATATAGCACAGGGGTAGCCAATCACGACCTTTTGGGAACCGGGCCGCACAAGGAGCAGGTGAGTGAGCAAAGCTTTATCTAGCATGCATGGAATCTAAGTTGGATATGAAACCATCTCCTCCCCCAGTCTGTGGAAAAATTGTCTTCCACAAAACTGGTGCCTGGTACCAGAAAGGTTGGAGGGTTGCTGCTATACCATGGAAGCTTATAAAAATAGTCTGTGCATTTGTGTGCAAATACACGTGCCCCAAGAGTTGTCCACCTCTGGTTTAAGGCAATGGTCACTAAACTAAAATGGGATGTTAAATTAGAGAATATGGGACAATTTTTATTGTTGTGTTGTTTTATTGTTGTGTTGTTGTGTAACAATTATACAGATGCTCTTGTGCCAAATTATCTCTGAGTAATCTTAATGAAAAGTCCTAAGATGTATTCGTCACTAATCATTAAAATCTTTCCAATTAGGTCTATTCACTGGCACAGCCATAGCAATTCATAGTGATTTTTTAAAATAATTATTTTAACAAAAGTATTAAGAGCTGATTTTTTGTTATAATATTATTAAATTATATAACAGAGTTCTGACTTGCATGGGCATCATTCTCAGACAGCTCATAAACTGTAAACAAAAGAAAATAAAAGCTAGCACATACTGTCAAATACTAAACATATAACTACTCTTTTTTTTATTTCCCAATATTTCTTTAGCTTTTATCCACAATGAGTTTTTCATTTACTTTCTGTGTTCTATCACTGTGCACACTTAGGCTGTTGACCTTATTTTAGTGAACTCTTTGCTGCAGTCCATTTTTACACAGAATATCAAAATTTCCACACCAAAGAAGATTGTAATTTCCCTGGTGAATATCAGCATCATCTTTTTATTTCTCCATTTGTCTGCCAGGAAATACAGACATAAGGAAGGAGTGAAAGTTTCAAGATTCTGGAAGCGATGATAAGTCCTTCAATCAGTTGTCATGTTTCCTGCAGCCGAAGATATTGCTGTCATCAGTCTAAGATTAACTTGTTTTGACAGCAGTTACATCTTTATATGTTGGTCTTCATCTGTTTGGGTTGAAATCTAGACAGTGAGGCACTGGTGATTACCATTTCCAACAAGTATTAATGGGTCTTGAATTAGAATGAAGAACTTGCACATAACAGATGAATTTCACCATTAAAAACTAATACAAAATAATCAGAAAATAATGTACCTGGCATGCACTTGAAACTCTTGTACTGGTCTTACTAAAAGTGACCATTACAAATTAAGAATATAAGATACAATTTATTTAAATAGATTAGTAGTCTGACTTAATTATGAAAGATAGCAATTTGGATTTTCTAACACTGAGTCACAATAATTTTTCTGAATGTTCCACTATTGCTCTTGAGCAAGCTTTGGATTGGTTTACCTTTACCTCAGGAGTGTTCCCATGGCTCGTTGGGAATTCTGGGAGTTGAAGTCCACAAGTGTAAAGTTGCCAAGTTTGGACGTCTCTGCTTTACCCATTTTTCTTGCTTAACCTACACTATGTCTTAATAATGGAAAGCTATAAGTAGATTCATATTATTACTGCAATATGTTATAGCAGAAGATTCTGGGGCTGAAAAAACTAAAAGTTTTATAGCATCTTAAAGAATGTCAAATGTACTATTGCAGAACTTTCATGGCTCTGCAGATCTGTTGGCATCTCACTGAAATTGATACACAAACCTATGCCATCTAGAGGAAATTGAAGAAGATAAGAAGAATTCAACAGTTCAAGACAAGGCAGTTTTATTAATGAATATCTTATGCTTCTTGATACTGTTGTAATTGCTTTGTTTTTCATCCCAGAAGATCAGTGACATATATCCAAAGCAAAACATTGTTTTTAAAGACAGAAAAAAAGTTCCTTACCATAATGCAAATTATTGTAAATGATAAGTATTGAGATTCCTGAAGATTATTTGCCCAAAGGTGCCAAATCCAGAGTGGTACTGCAATTAATTATATTTAACACACAAAACATTAAACCCTTCTGCCTTCTTCATACTGCTGGTCTCTTGCCTCCTCTCTCCATTTTGTCCTAAACCTATAAAGGTTCAATTTATTTAAATGAGTGTCCCTCAGTGCCTGGCAAGGTTCAGGGCATGAGTTATAATAGAACACTATGTTTGAAATGTTTCGTGGTTAAGACATCTCCTTTTCTTCTGGTAGCCCAGCCCTGTCCCTTATGTTGTATTTTAGGTTGACATAAACAGGGTTTATGCATATGTTTTTCTTGATTGCTGTATATCCCCTATTTGGAATCTAGGAAAATAATTATTTTTGAGGCACATGGGATTGGCTAAAATTGTGATTAGCTGAGATGGAAATGACATAGGGATGAAGAAAAAAAGTTATGTAAATCAACATGTTTTACTTACAATTTAAGCCTTTCTTCCTTTCTGATGCTGGGCTGTACTAAAATTGGGTTGAACTTTTAATGAAGTTATACGTTTCATTTGTAGGATAACAACATTTAAAAATGAGATAGCCCAACCTTCAATTAAACTTAGCATTGGAAAGTTCACAATATACCTTGTTCCCATCAAATATTGTCCTGATGATAAATTAAAAAAATCAATATCAAAATCCATTAGCATCGTTTTCTGAACCTTGTTGGTAGACACACCATACAGAATGCAACAAACTTAAGTCTTCATAACTCTATTACTGAAAAGGTCCTGTGATGAGCCATTTTTTTGCCCACGATAGCATTGGGGTGGTAATAATCTTCCAATGGCTGATAATCAAATTTGGGCTGCTCTATTTTTTCTGGATCCAGGCTATGATAAAAAAGAGAACAGGGCTTTGAATTAAAATAGACAGAACTATGTTATGAAATAAGTTGTGCTAAAATAGAAATTAAAGTTAAAAAAATTGTTAACATCATTTAAATACAACACACAAAATGCACTGTATTAATAAACACACTTGGAAAAAAGCACTAAAGGTAATAAAAATCTCACATTTGAACTGTGGCAACAAGTCACAGCAGTGTGTTTGGCAATTCAAAGGAAATGTATGCAGCCCATGGGCCACATTGCTCATCCAATCAAAGAATCTTAGCAGTCTTTCTTCATACATAATCCAAGCTGCCAAATTCTCTTACATTTCCTACCACCTTCTCTCCCAACCAAAATGCTGTGGAAACATGTATGCTCTTTCACACTGTCTTTCTCAGCCTCTTGATTTCAGATGCCAGAAACCACAGACTCAGCAATAAGACTGTCATCAGTATCCTTGAGATTACTGGTACATCTCCTTCTGCCAATGCTAATACCACTATGGAAGCCATCAACAGCAATACAAATGATTATTTCTATATAAATATTGAGCAGATGTGACAGCCTTGTCAAACTCCTTTTCTGGTGTCCAACCACTGTGTTATACCTTGTGCTGGCTTGACTACTCTGATCTGGTCAGGAATGGAGAGGAAGAACAAATAGCATTGTGTAGGCAGGAAACCATGTTTGCATGGCATACAAATGGCTCAGCCTGATTTTCAATGATTCAAGGTCATTATTTTTTATCTTTCCTTTATTTATTCTATGGACTTTCTAGATGAGATATTATTTAGTCCTGCATGGCGAACATAACATTATACTAAGACTAAATGACTTCTTTGCCTTTTCAATAATTTGTCAGCTCTGCCTAACCTAATTCCTTTCCGGAAAAAATCAGTTTTCTTATGTAACAAAAGCCTTTAATAGACAAACTGGAACTTCCTTATATGTCATACATTTCCATCAAAATGTTATTCCTGAGTAGTTAAAATATTGTTAGATAATCTGAAGAGGAGCAAATTGAAAGAGTCAGCTTTAATATCATAAAATAATATAAAACTAAACCGCAAAAAGAAAATCTCAGACATTGTTTGGAGAATTAAAAATATAACTTGCTCAGGCCCTGCTTTCTCAGTTGGTGCTTTAGATGGAGTTCAAAATATTTTCAAATAAATAGTTTCCAACCATATTTCTCCAGTATTATTAGAAATGTGGTAAAATATATTAATAAAATATTTGCTATGGCAAAATTTCTTCAGCAGCTTTTTTCCGCCTGCTGCCAATTACCTCCCACAGACCCATTAGATCTCACAGGGTTGGCCTCCTCCGGGTGCCATCTACCAGCCAATGCCACCTGGCTATTACCCGGGGGAGGGCCTTCTCTGTGGCAGCTCCGGCCCTCTGGAATGAACTCCCCGCAGGGATTCGGACCCTCACCTCTCTCCAGGCCTTCCGAAAAGCCGTCAAAACCTGGCTTTGCCGGCAGGCCTGGGGGTGATGAGTTCCCTCCCCTCTCGACATGTATGGTTGTGCGACTGTTGTTTACTTTTATTATTTGTATTTTGTTTTTTATGTTCCCCTTTTTCCCCCTTGAATTGTTCGCCGCCCTGAGTCCTCCCGGAGAAGGGCGGCTTACAAATAATAAAATTCTATTCTATTCTATTCTATTCTATTCTATTCCTGCTCAACTAATCTGAGGGAAGTCTTTTTTTTTCATAAAAGAAGGAAATTCTCATAAACCCAGTACAGGAGTCTTGTACTGATTTGAGCTGCAAGTATTTTGTATGGATTTTTCTTTTAAAAGGAGGACTGTGTGGGCAATTGTGCCAGGCCCCACTCATGGTTCAATACTTTTCTTTCAAGGCAATAAAATTAATCAATTAAATTATAGTCCCAAGAAATGATTTCATTATTTTGTATTTCCCCACAGTTTTCGAGGCCATTGACTATAACAGATACTAAAAAATCAGAACAAAAAAAATTATGCTGACCAAAGGTACAGGGGAAAAAAATGTGGGTTTGAGGGGGGGGAATAGATATTTTGCCCCTGGTTTCCCTTTTTAAAAAAAAGGCCTTCCCCATCTTTATTTGTGTAGTCATTTCTATTCTCTGTAGCTTCTAAAAATTCAGTGAAATCCTAAGAGATCATATGGAAATTTCTTCCCCAAGGTTTTTTAGAGTAGGAAATAGGACATCCTCACAGTTAATATACATTTCTCCAGGCCTTGAGTTAGAAGAAAAATACTCTGGCATATTTTCTGCTGTCCATTGACTAAGATTTAATCCACCTGTCACGGCCCGGCATTCATGTTGCATACAAACAGAGATTCAGTTTGTTTGGTGAAAAACTTTTATCTCTATCTAAGAAACTACGTGATAAGCAGCACTAAATGACAATGATACAAAGGTAATCAAATCCAAGTCAGTTCTAACCAAGTTAACACCATCACTCATATATATATATACCATTACTCCACCCAGCTCCACCCACAACTCCATCCAGATGACACCCACCCACCATCACCAATCACCATGACCCACACCTTCAGCCACACCTCCACTCAGTATCATCATAGCCTCTTTCCTGGTTAGCCGCATCCGAGCAAAAGAGTTACATCAGAGTAGGTAGTTGCACCTGAGTAGAAGAGTTACATCAGAGTAGGCAGTTGCACCCGAGTAGAAGAACCACATATAGCTACAGACTCATAATCGACATCAGAGAGGCAACATCCACGTGGCAGCGTTAGTGGCATGTAAGCATGGCCGAGCGGGTATGGTGATGGACAGGTTTCCCCTGGATGGCAGCCTGAGGGCTGACACCACCCTAATAACAAGGCTTATCATGGATCAATGTACTTAAGACTTCAGTGTGGGCATGAATTTCTGCAATAGTCTTTGGGAATGATCTTGAGAGACAGGAGGAAACTCTACAGCCTGGACAATGGTCTAATAAATGAAATCTGAATCCAAAGTAAGGCTGGGGATAGAGAAAGCATCTCAGAAAGGGAACCTCCTTAGATTTCAATAGAACAAAAATAAGGGATGGGAGAAAAGTACTTCAGACTTGCAAGATTGTCTTATTGTACTCTTAACAATAAAGGGGGTGTTAGTACTCATATTTAGTCCATTTCATATGGATTATCTCAAAGAGATAACAATTTCCCTTCTTTGTTTTCCCCACCCATCTCTAGGCAATGGGGAAACCTATTGTCAATTGCTGTTCTTGAAATGTGATGTATCAGACTTGGGCAGGTGGTTAAATTTGCATAATTAGTTGCAGACTAATAGGTGCAGAAATACTTTGTGCCAATAAATAATCACTCAAGTGTAGGAGATGACCTGACATCCAGCTCTTTATAGTGGATTGGAAATAATAGTGCATTGAGAGAGATTTCACTTCAGCCTATCAACCTCCTCTAGCCCACTGACCTCTCAGGTGGGTTATACTTGGAATGACATCTAGCAGTCTTCCAGGAGGCTTATGTCTAGAAATAGTTCAGATCAGTGTGATAGAGAAGGGTTGCAGGATAAAGTGGACTCACTTGGAACAAAACCAGAATGGAACAAAAACAAAATGCCTGGATAGGATTTTGTGAAATGTGGGTCAGGCATACATGGGCAGACACTTCCATGGAAACCAGTTGTTTGTTTTTCTTTGGTCCATGCTAAAAGATTCTATAAGATTCTAAAAGATTCTAACAAATTCTAACAGATTCTAACAGAATAACAGAGTTGGAATTTTACCTTTAGGTCATCTAGTCCAACCCCCCAATCAAGCAGGAGACCCTATACCATTTTTGACAAATGGCAATCCAATCTCTTCTTGAAAGTCTCAAGTGATGAAGCTCCCACAACCTCTGAGGGCAACCTGTTCCATTGGTTGATTCTTCTCACTGTCAAGAAGTTCCTCCTTGTTTCTAGGTTGAATCTCTCCTTGGTCAGTTTTCATCCATTATTCCTTGTCTGACCTTCAGGTGCTTTGGAAAATAGCTTGACCCCTTCCTCTCTATGGCAGCCCCTCAAATATTGGAACACTGCTATCATGTCTCCCCTGGTCCTTCTCTTCACTAGACCAGCCATGCCCAGTTCCTGCAAAAATTCTTCATATGTTTTAGTCTCCAGTTCCCTAATCATCCTGGTTGCTCTTCTCTGTCCTTTTTCTAGAGTCTCAACATCTTTTTATAGTGTTTGTGAGAGAGTCTGGGAGTAAAGATATGTGCCTACAGTAGTGTCAATCAGCCAATTGAAACGTAACAAAACCCCGCAACTGACCTGCGAATATTGTTGTCATTGATCATTTTATCCCAAGACTTTTATAGATAGATGATGGGAAAGTTTACATTAAAACTGGCAAAGCTAAACATGCTAAGGTGCAGTAGAACAGGGGTTAAGCAAAGGCTACATCTTGAGAACATGGTTTCAAAAAATACACTTAGTGGGCCATTTTTGTACAGTAGTTATTTGGACATGAGAACAAATCCCTAGGCAGCCAGAATTGCTGCAAACTAAAGGACAGAGGTGTGAAACAGAGAAGAAGCAACTGCTTGCCACTTTGTAAGAACAAAGTAGATTCCTGAACACCATCACAGCAAATTAGAAAGACATTCAAATGAATGAATTAGAAAAATAGTAACGTCTCTTTTGTCAGACAAAAGCGGGAGGCACATCATTAAAAGTTATATGTGCATTCAGAATGGTAGCTTCTCAGTAATGGGCTTTTTCTATTATCTTCCAAATGATTAACTTGAAAATATAAAATATCTATTTAAAAAATAACTGAAGATCTTGAAATAGTGTTTATCTTTCTCAAACAGGTTAATAAAAAAAAACTATTTGTGGATTATGAGAAGCATCTAATTAAAATATTGCTTAGATTATTCACTTGAGAAAATTTAAATACCTCAGCTAGAAATCCTGAAGAAACCCTAAATATCAGATAATAAGTTACAGTGTTTCACTCTAGGCAGGAATATTCTCAGGGCCTAGACCAGGGTTGTCAAACTCGATTTCATTGAGGTCTGCATCAGGGTTGTGTTTGACCTCAGGGGCTTGAGAGTGGGCATCACTCCTGTCAGGGGTGCCTGTGGTGGCCCAAGCACTCTGCCAGCAAAAACAGGCTCCCGAATTCAGTTTTCAGCTGCCACAGCCTTGTGCAACCCTCTGCCAGTGAAAACGGAGCTCGGGATGGCTTCGTTTTCACTGGCAGAGGGTTGCAGGAGGCTGTTGCAGTTGAAAATGGGAGCCTGTTTTCGCTGGCAGCCTGTTTTCGCTGGCAGAAGCACTGCAGGGCGGTCTCTTGCTGTTTCCAGGGTGGCTCCAGGGACCAAATCTAAGTACCCCATGGGCATGGGATCCAGCCCCAGGGCCTTGGGTTTGACACCCCTGACCTAGATCAATGTTTCCCAATCTTGAAAATTCTCGCTTAAAGCTCTGTGTGAGTCTGTGCATGTCACAGACGCTTTGCAAATGAAAGGGTGGATAAAAGCCCCTTCAATAAATTATCAGATTGGCCCAAGGTCATTCAGTGAACTTCATGGCTCAGTGCAGATTGAAACTTGCACAATGTTCCAGGAGATCTTTTATAGAACGACCCAATTTTTAATATAGATTTTTTTCCCCAGCATAGGCTTCTTCTGTTTTGTTTTTTAAATCCTTCAGAACTTCAAAAAAAATTAAAGATCAAAACATTATATTTCTATTTGTAGGACATCGGTAATCCACGGCTCTCAGCTACCTTTCAACTCTACAAGAATTTAAAGGAACGGATAAGGATTTCTGACATCTTGCCCTGTGTTATGAAACAGTTGTGTCCATGGTGTTTTCAATTCCAGGTCCTTTCATGCAGTCAAGAGAAGGAAGGGAAAAAAGTGGCAAATGGAGAAGAGAAGGAAGAAGCTCTGGGTGTTTAGAGTGGAGGAAGGAAATGTTTAACTATGATTTGCTTTTACAGAAGACACCATGCAGAGTTGCTCAATAGTGGCATTAATGCAAAATGTTATTCCTTCCTAAACCATTTGGTATATTCTTTTACCTGTTAATCCATTATAAGAAAGAACACATTCATTTTTACCTACTTACAATACTTTTATTTTAATAAAAAAAATATTTTTTGATTTTAAACAAATGCAACATCCTTCTTTACATGCTATAAAAAGTGTATCAGTTGGTCACAAAAAGACTTTCGTGCATCTCTTCCACAGTCAACAATTCATATTAACTTAAGTATTTTAACTCAAATATTTATACATGTCACCATCATCATCTCTCCATTTTCATTTGACTATAATTGTTTAAGCGTCCTTCATCATAAAATATACCAAAATTTAATACATAGCCACATACTGGCCTTTCAATTACTATTTCTAAAATTCTCCACTAACACTAAATCCTTATGTCCTATTCTAGCTAAAAATCCATAATATTTAATAACAAAGTTTTCTAATCCTCCTTTCCAAATCACTGTTTAAAGTTTGCATCCAGTTTCCTTATGTTATACCCATATCTATATATATGTTGTTATTCTTATCCCTTCCTTTATTTGACTACATCCTGTATCATAACATTTTCCCCCTAATAATCAAAACTAATGTAATTCTTTATTATTATTATTATTATTATTATTAATAATAATAATAATAATAATATCAACCTTTATGTATAATCCAAAGGGATTGCTAATCTTCCTTACATGGGTGCCATTCAATATTCATATCCAATTATACTAACACTACACATTGTATACATTAATAACATTATCAGTTATTTATTTAAGCTATATCTATTATCAATACATTTCACTAAGTTTAACTAGTTTTAAATTATATTCTTCCATCTATCAACCTGTATCTTTCCAATAGCAAAACAGTCTCATATCTTCTGCCATTTGTGGTGTCAGTCCTCTAATCACCTTCTTGGTCAGCTTTGTATAGACTTCTCTTAGCAACTCCTTGCTTATAAGATCTCTCATATAATCTTGATGCCCTCTTTCTGTTTGCTTATTCAGCTTATCTTTGGTTGTCAGCGGTGTTATCAATGCTTTTGCTAATAGAATTTCTCTCTTTAAATCCATAGATTCTTTAGTTTTTTCTTCTTCTGTATCTTGCCCCCTGGAATAGATTTCCTCTCCATTTAATTCCTCTTTCAGTATTCCATTCTTTCCATTTTCAGAGACAAACCAATCACCATAAATATCAGCAGGTTTAATCTCTTTATATTCATTTTGCACTTCAATTTTTTGAGTTTCAACCACCCCTTTTTGCATTTGATAGACATCTTCAATTTCATCATCATATTTTATTGTTATGTGCTCTAAGTATTCCAGTTTTTTCTCTATTCTTTCATATGTATTTGATAATTTCTGTATTTCTGAAAGTATCTTTTGCAAACTTGAGACTTCTATTTTCTTTTGAAATTGTGCCATTCTAACAAACACAGCTGCTCTAGCTTAGAAGGTTAATAAAATTAAAGCATAGATTCACAAAGAACGTTGTTTTCACTTTTCTCTGATTATAAATATACTTCAAAGGGACATCTGTGTGCTTCCCTTATCACTCTCTGTAGCCAAGCAGTAAAACCTTGTATTGCCAAGTCAAAACAATCCGTAGAGAAAAAAGTGTTCCATTTTCAATACACAAAACTCCAATCAACAAATCCTCCCAGCCTCCGACCAGCATTAATACTGTTGAAAATCTAGTTTCCTTTTGTATCTTTTTTGTATTTCAAGTTAGAAAAAAGAGTCCAATCTTTAAATGAATTAGAAAAATACCCACAGCAATGAAAGAGGAAAACTTTAGTCCATAGGTTACAGAGAACAATAAAAGAAAAAATAGAAGAAGAAAACTTAATCCATCTGTTTCAAAAGGCTTGCATAAATTCCATCCATGAAAATAGCATATAAAAAGTAAGCTAACCACTGTCCAAAACCATTCAAAATTTAATCCTGCTGCTTGATTCTTCTATTCTCCAATTTAGATTAATTTTAAGTTTTTATAGGCAGTCTCTTTTTAAAACAGTAAAAGTTCCTCAACAGCTGGAAACACTTTCTCTTTCCGTATCCTTCTATTTTGGAGCCGCCCCGACTTTGTCAGTCTTGGCTGGATTTTTTGTTGCTGGCTTGAAGAACTTCTCTTGCTTCTTTCAGGGATTTTGCGATATCCCTGAGATCAGCAAGATGTATTCTTCCTGTTCACCATGTCTTCGGGACGGTTTAGGTCCGATTGGACCCCCCAGCAGCAAAAGTATTGGCTGCGGTCTCAGAGCACTGCACGTCCATCTCATCACGATGTTCTCCTTACAATACTTCTTGATTGATCAAAAACCAGCATTCCTGTGAACAGTTTATAACCCCATTAAAAATAGTGCTTATTTTTGAAAAACCAACAAAGAGTACAACACAATAAGCTCTGAGCTGAAGAAGCTTCTTAGCTGAGAAGCAAAACATCTTCAAAGAAAAACAAGGAAGTCCAGTTGCCTCTTGAAAAAGCACCTTTGGGACAACCATGACTTGGATGACTGAGAATTTCCACACACAATAAGCAGAAATATTTGGAGAATGAGACAGGGGGAATTAGACTGACAAAAGTAGTGTTGTAGCATTGCAGTACAAGCCCACACCTTTTCTGTATGCAGTGCAATGTTGCATGCATATCTCCAAGGGGTACAACTTATGACACAGTACCACAATACTAGTTTTGTCATTGCAACAAAAGGGAAGAATCCTGTCGATACTGCTGACAACCATTTGCAGTTAATGATAGTGATAAAAAACTTTATGAACAATCCTCACGTTTACAATGTTCACAGTTGTCTACCACAAAGGAAAGTTGAAACGTCATAAGCACAGTCGCAGTTTTACTTTGCGTAATGGTCAACTGTGGTTACTAAACAACGACCAACTGTAAAAGCAACAGCAGCAATAATAATAAATTCTGCTGCAAATATAATCGTAATAATAACAGGAGCAATAAAGAATGTGATAGTCTAGAAGCATCCATTAAAAAAAAATCAACCCAAGGTTTGAAATATATATGCTTTGTGAATCTTTTGAGGGAAGATGATCTAGAAATGGGCTCCTATCTATGAAAAACCCTTTCTCTTAATGCCACAACACCGCCCTTAATTTGTATGGCAGGAGAACCAGCCGTAGGTCCTCAAATGAAGAACTTAACTAAATATGGAACATGAGGCCCCGCCAGAGGGTCTGCTTTATAGGGTTAAAGACAGTATTTATGCGATCAGTTGCTAAGGTCTGTATCTATTTAACAATTTTGCAAAGCCAATAGAATCTCAAGCTAGTAGACTACACAATTTCCATCCAGATATGAGTACCAGTTTTAGTACTTTATTTAGAAAACAATGTTTAAAAATTGCCTGTGCAAGTAAAAAGATATACATACTTATAATCTTTCAAGTCACGCTTGTTTTCTAATTGCAGACAATCGTATTTACTGGCAAGTCAGGGCCATCTTAACAGCATTATGGGCCCTGGGCAAAGCAGTGTACTGGGGCCCCTACGACAACTGCTCACAGGAATAAAAATGTAAATGGTCGATAAAATTAAACATATACAGCATTTATTTTATTGGCACTTCCAACAAAATTGGTGTTGAAACATTAAAAACATGTGGGCTCGTCTCATCATCTAAGGAAAAAAAATCAATGTTAATTTCTATTAATGCATGTTAGTATTAATTTAACAATGCAGTAAAATGTAATAAACATGTTGCTGTATTTTTATGATACAAGATGCATTGAAGGGTTAACATACACAGATTAGTATGGGGCCCCTATGCTCTGGGGACCCACAGGCAAGTGCCCATCACTTAATCTGAAATACAAATACTTGCTTAAAAAGTATGTTTAGCATGGAATTATTAGAAGCTCCGCTACTCTTTGTATGCCAGATCCTTGTTTTGGTCTTTCTAGAACTCACAGTCTCTCTCTCTCTCTCTCTCTCTCTCTCTCTCTCTCTCTCTCTCTCTCTCTCTCTCTCTCTCTCTCTCTCTCTCTCCCCCTCCCTCCCTCCCTCCCTCCCCCTCCCTCCCTCCCTCTCTCCCCCCCCTCTCTCTTTTTGCCTGGTGGTGCCTTAACAATGCACCAAACTGACTTCACTAATACTATTAACTACCCTTATTTATTTATTTTTACAAAATATCTCTAAAAGTAAACCAGTACCCTGTTTCCTTAAATTCCAAATGTAGCTACTTATTAGTAGTAAACCAAACCAATCTAAATATTTCTCTCTCTTTATTTCCAATTTTTCCCGCAAAGCCTTTTTCTTCAATACAATTCACTGAGCTCAGTATTGCTCTAATAAATAATTTCGTTCGACCACAGACAAAATGAACAACAATAACAACAACAAACCATTTAGGATGGAAGTTAATTCTTGGGGATAGAAAACACTCAGACTTTAGCCCCCAAGTATAATTATAGTATTTCAGAAGAAGATTTAAAAAAAAAAGAATATAAGACATTGGAATGACTTTATTGCCATGCAATTACTGCAAGTCAGTAATTTTGAAAATATCCATCAATTTTGAAGGGGGTGGAGGGAATATAATGACACACTCAGATAACTGCAGCTATCAGAGGAATGAACTTTACAGCAAGGAATCCTCCTAAAGTATAAAATGTGAAGTAAGTATTTTACATAGATATAAACCAGTAATTAAAGCAAGACTAATTACAGCTAAGTAAATCCCTGAGGTAATAACTAACACCATGAACCTCAGCAGAAATACCTTGGATATGTTAAAGTTTCAAATTTAACATAGGATTTTAAATCTAAGAAAAACAGCTTTTCAGCTATTTCTGTCTCCCTGGATGGGCGTATCTGTTAATCCCAGTTGGGCTATACTAGCTGGTTAATGGTGAAATATGAAAACCAATTTCAAAGCATCCACTTTCTAAATGGTTGAAGACCAGGTAATAATTTCTAAAATACTGTTTTGCATACTAGCTTTCAAAGTAATTTACCATTCTCATGTCAGAATAGTACTTTGCCCCCAAATTTAGGAGGAGAAACCTTAGTGCAAAAACTACGTTTATTTCGTATGGAGCGGCTATCCAAAATCCAACATGATACTTGATAGACTTCTGCTTACATAGCTGGCTATCCACTCCTATCCTTTATACCTAAATCTATTCTTGAACATTTCCTTCTTCTCCAAGGAAGTCTCTCAGCTTCTGTGGACACCTTCAACGAGAAGAGAAGAATCCATTTGTTGTTATTTGGCAGCATGGATAATTAATGCTGTCTATTTTTTCTGCTTCTGTCCTATTTTATTATATAACGATTATTCTTAATCTTTTTTTTTTGGAAAATGTTTTTTATTGTTTTAATTAAACAAAATATATAAAAAAAGAATCGTCTTTCATTGCATCTTGTAGAAAGCATGTCGATTATTCTTAATCTTGATGTTATGTTTGGCTGTGATATTTTTATTGTACATCACACTGGGGCCTGTTAAGTGGTGGTGGTGGTGATCTATAAATAAAATAAATGAGCACATCTGGAACACAGTCATCTTGTTAAAAGGCCTTCTGACAGAAAGGGAGCAAATGTCTTCAAGGGATAGTTTAGCCGTACTACATAAAACTACTACAACTGGACTGGGGCTAGTCACTTCCTTATAGTTGCTTCCCCATTTTTGTGTCTGCCTCATTGATGGAATTATCAACAATGGGATGTCAGCTTCCTTTGAAACCCTCATTCTATTTTTCCACTGCATCCTCCATCTTTATTTTTTCCCTTACCACAGCAATTCTGATCAGAAGCAAAGAAGAGACAGCAGGATGCTATTGCTCCTTTGTGCTAGAGATGTCTCTTTGGGATCACTCTAGTGCAGTGTTTCTCAACCTTGGCAACTTGAAGATGTCTGGACTTCAACTCCCAGAATTCCCCAGCCAGGGAATGCATTCGCTGGCTGGGGAATTCTGGGAGTTGAAGTCCAGACATCTTCATGTTGCCAAGGTTGAGAAACACTGCTCTAGTGCGTCCTAAGCTAACTTACACAATGTCAATTTGAGGTTAGATGTTATATGAACATTATATTGCTCTGAATGGGTTTTGGATTATACGAAGTTGAATTTGTCTGACATCCAATTGAAACCTATTGCAAATGAAAGGAAGAAAGGCAACTGGAGATAAATTGCTATCCAAAGAACTCAATATCAACCAGAACTTTACTTTTGCTGTTGTTGTTGTTGTTGTTGTTGTTGTTGTTGTTGTTGGCCTTTTCATTTGGAGCAGATAAAACACAAGGAACGTCTTTCATTTTCACTTTCGTGTTTTGCAGCTCAGGATTCCATTAATACTTCCCTTTTCCCCCCTGCGCTATGCTGGGCTCTAGTTTGCAGTCAGTTCATACTGCACTGATGTATATTTCATTGCCCAAGGCTTAATTTTGATTTATTGTCCATCCATAAATTAGAAAAATATGCTCTGGAATTCCATCCCGCTGAAAAGCTGTGCCTGATGTCAGGGGACTGGGTGATATTTAAGATGTCAGAAATACATATTGGATTAGCGTGCTTTGTTTCCCCACAACAGCAGGTGTTTAATCATAGCTGATGGCTGAAGTTAAATGCATTAGGACAGCATCAGCCAAGAAGATGGAGTTTTTCTAAACCATATAAACTCCAGATAAATAACTCAAAACTAATTGTGTGGCCACATCTTAGATACATTTTTATTTACTTAATATATTAAACCACGAAAATAGCCTCTGGCACTTAACTTTCCATTTACGATCCTGCGTAAATGCCTTATATTAGTAAGTGGATGCGTCTTCAAACACTGCTGCATTGCCCTTTCTTGGTTAGCAATGGGTTTTGATATTTCATAGTAGCATTAAAAAGGGAGGAAAAAAGGAATTTATCACTTACATAAGGATGGTAGGAAGGCTTTTTTTATCATTTGTATTTGTTCCTCTAAGAACAACATTTGGGTATAAATACTGACTTTGGTAATGTTAATAGTAGATCAAATACGATACATGCAAAGCATTCTCAAGGGTATTCTTTTAAAAATGTTGAGTGTTTCTTTGTTGCTGTTATGGTAGCTGTTTTGCTTATGTTAATCAGCATTCTCTGTGTATAGAAAAATGATCAGTCCTGGTCTTGAACAATTTAGCTGGAGGCCGGAGAGAAGCAGCTTAGGAGAGCAAACATTTTCAAGGTCAACCGGTGAACTGTAACAAGCCAGCGAGATTCATGGCAAGAATGGTATATTTTGACACTACAGCGATTTGATTAAAAGAAAAAGTAATGGGTTTAAACAGTCACTATGAGGATGTAGCCAGACTTTGTTAGCTTTTCGCAAATTACTTAACAAGCCAGTGATGAAACTGGAAATAGGACTATTTTATATAAAGAAAATGAGACAATATTACTTTGCAGCATCACTAATAAGGGTAGTCTTTTCAAGTATGCATCCAATGTCATCATTTTCCCATACGTTATAATGTTAGAGGGTCTCTAAGCACATCCACTTAGAAGTTCCATTATAATCAATCCTGTCAATATTTTTTTAAAAAAAATCAATTTTTTTCAAGAAAGGGTTCTTTGACATCATGCAATGTTTATCCTGTAATAGTTCTGAATTACTATTATTATTATTATTATTATTATTATTATTATTATTATTTCAAGAATTCAGTTCAAGAATTCAAGATTTTAGATTGTCAAGGTGCACTGAAAGGTTTAAGTGGGGAAATCAAGGAAGTTTTCATGTCTGACTTCATATATGGTAATGTACACTGTGATATATTAGAATGATATTTTCTCTACCCTGTGTTTGTGAGAAAACATGTGTAGAATGCTGATGAAGCTCAAAGCAGAATAGTAAATTTAAAAAAAGAGTTTGGATAAAAGATGAACTATCACTTCCCTTTCCATTGTTGTCGTACCTTCTAAAGTTCAACGAACAGGATACTCAGAGAACAGTAAGTTAAGCAGAAAAATAAGCCTATGTGTAGCTCTCACTGAGCCTTATTACTAAGATACTCTTTCTTTCCCCCTAGTTAAGTAGAAAAAAGAGATTATGTCTGCAATATTCAAAAGGTCTTTCTCTATATGTGCTTATCCATTGTATTAAAATGTATTGGAACTCCTTTTATTCTACTTTTTCCATAGTTAAATCACCCTTATTTGTATTAATGCTAAAGTAGTGTTTTCCCTCTTAAGCCAATAGCATCCAATGACAGCTGCAAAATTTGTAAATCTGTTTTATTCTCCAGCCTGTTATGTCAGGGGTGAAAAAGAATGATGACTCATGAATAAGAGCAAAACTGTACTTCTTGGTCATTTCAGCTTAATATGCCATTAATTTGCTGTTATCTCCATAAAGAGCCAAACATATTAGACAGAAAGCACCAAAATATCCTGCCTACCATTTTGGTTTGGCATTAAAATGGAGTAATAGAAAAATAATGCAACAGTTAAAAGAAGTGATAATGAAATATTACAATATGGAAATGATTGGATCATGTACCCTTCCCTTCCACATTATCTTCTAAACAGAGCACATGGAAAGAAATCAACATGTCTTGCATAAAGTAAGGAAAAGAAGAGAATTCCAAGTTAAAATAATACATAAGATGGCTCTCTTTATAAGTTTGTTTTTTAAAAAACAAAACGTATTTATGAATGTGTCCTGATAATAAACATATTTATTACAGAAATTACCAGAAAGGCATACAGATATGTAATAAAATGTCAGTGGAAATACATTTTTTAAAATTCTGCTTAAATTAGGGAAAGAAATTAACATAAAACAATAAAATGTAAATACTAGAGCGCAAAAAAATTAATTACTTAAAACCAATCACAACATGATAACACTATTTTGCAAAGGTATAAAAGAAGAACATGTTCAGTTTTAAAATAGAGTAATATAAAATGTCAAAATTTAATCCGAATTGTGAATTACATTTTCATGTTTCTAGTCAGGTTAAGTAATAATTGCTTGTTTCACTATCTGTTTCCTAAATATACAAGCTCTGAAACAGAATTTGGCAACTTTAAAGAAGAGACATCATTGTATGGTGTGCCAGTAGAAATGAACCTGTCTGGTCTTCAGGGGAACTGATTTAGAGATGGAGTTCAGTACAAGTGACAAATTTCATCATATAATCAGCAGTACAACAACAGATGACCCACCGTTTCAATAACTCTTGAATGATACAGATAGTCTCTCTATGCAGTGAATATACTGTTTTCTCCCTTTCAACAATTCTGAAGGCACTGTGTTAAACTGGCTTAAGCTGAAGACACTAAGAAGATTTTATAATTTTTAAATAAAATTTTATTGGGACAAAAGGAGGAAAACCTAGATTTTTCCTTTCAAAGGAAGCGAAGTCCCTAGAATTATCTCTCTTTCATATGTATATCTATTGTTTGCTGTTTGACAACTTTTTTAGTTTGGATAAAACCCAAAGAAGGCAGAACATTATTAACAGACCAATATTTTGCCATTTTGCCTCCATGGTAATCTTTCAAATTGAATGCAAATTATTTCATGGTATCAGTGAAACTAAATCTTCAAGGAATAAGGTTAACTTAAGTAGGTAGGTGATAATATCTATACAAAACCATTTTTGTACTGAACTAAAACTCTTACTCAAAGAGTGGGATGCAAGGGACCCCAAAGATAGCCCTCAAAGGAGGTTGAACTGTTTCCAGAAGTGATAGGTCCTAGCACAGGTCTTTGTCCTATGTAGCATACAGATTCTCATTTTGGAAAAGAACTTAAATCGCACACCTCTGAGGACTGCACTACAATATCTCTAGGGGAAGACACCCAGACATCTGAACATTGAATGTTCTATCTTACATCCACTGATCTTCCAACCATATTTAATTAAATATGTGAGGAAAACCATAATTTTGGCCTTCAGAACATTTATAATAAGCTCTTTTTCAAGATAGTAGGAAGAAATCTCTGGGATTCCCTGAAGAAATCCCAGAAATAAGTCCTAAGCTAAAATGAAAGAATAGCCTATCATTTACATGTAACAAGGTATGAACTTGTCTATTAGCCATTATTCTAGGTGAAAGCTATAATTAGAGACTGCTTGGACCAATAAGATTTTTGTAGAAGTTAAACAAAACACCTGCTTTAAGTCTTTGTTTATAAAAACAAACAAAACAAAAAAATATAATCTGAGGATTCAATGAATCATCATGCATATGTTTTTGTATAAGTCCTAAGTAAGGGCAAGAAGCTGATGGTTTATTATAGGTGCTTCAAGCTTTCTCCATAATATAACCCAGTGTTTTTCAAAACTGGCAACTTTGAAAAGTTTGGAGAATTTCTTCAAGATATTCAACTATCTTCCAAATTCAAAATCAAATCTCAGTCACAATCCAGAAATCTACACCCACTTTCTTTAACTTAGTGTCCTTTTGATATGTTAGAATTTGTATCATGGCCTGTTAAGTTGAAAGCAGTACATGTCAATTAATACTGTATTAAATTTAAAAGAAAATAGTACTACATATAGCTATAGGATAATTACTATAAATGTGGTAAATTTAAATTTTAATGTTTCTATTTTAGCTATTCTTCACTCAGGCTATTTGCGATACAAAACACATTAGTCTATAATGAAGACAATTTCTGTCCTCATGCCTTTGATAAGATATAATTGAATAGAGAATGGAACTCCCAGATGTTTAACAATTATTTAGAAATAAGGGAAGATTTATTTTATTTGTAGTACTTAGCCCTATCGATGAATAATTTCTGAGGTGATTTATTATAGATCACAGACTTAATAAATCAACAATAAAACCATAGTTGGCAACAATAAAAGAACAGTGCTTAAAACAACTGCAGCATAAAAATACAACGGATGTTTGTCTGATGCCCAGAAGGCAAGATTATGGGTAAGAGAATCCTCAAGCAGGTATCACAACCAGAAATATCTATAAAAAAATACTATAATACTGTTCCTGTTTTTTTATTTTTTATAATTGCAATAAAGCTTTTTTTTAAAAGCATTCCACACATGAAAATAATGCTTACATTTCCTTTGGTTGTTTTATACCTGATATTTTTCCTTTCAGAGATTCCATAGAATCTTTCTCCTCTTTTTAAACCTCATAAGCATATTCATGCTGTACTGGAGCATAAATTTGTAATCACATACATAGTGGCAGATCCTTTCAGATATCCAGGGGGGCCTACACCCCTTTTAATTTCTGTGAATTTAGGCCAGGTGCAAATTTTAAAAAATGGTGACACATGAAAACAAAACAAGATACCATATAAAGAGTGAGACCCAATTTTAGTGCTGTTTAATTTACAGACCTGAATTCATGCCTAAATGCCTATTCCTTGTTGGGAATGCAATCAAAATTATTTTTAATTTTTAATCAATCAGAGAGAGATATAATAATCTCCTTTAAAAAGTTATTCTGTCTGGTTCTGACACAATGGCTGCACTGAAATACTGTGGACAAATATTCAATATGTAGTATTGTTTTAAGAAATTATTTACATTTAGTTTGAAATCTTATTTTCTTCAGATTAAAGTTCCAGGCCTTCAAAAGCTATGATAATGAAATGTTCACCTTTTATATTAATATTATTAATTTTCACTGGTGCAGACTGAAAAAAATATTTGTGAGTGCATCTCATTAGAACAGTTTGCACCTATGTATGTCCCTGTACTTTGTTCTGACATAACTGAAAAGTGCTAAGCATTATTTTTAATTCAGGAATTGAAAACTTGTTCTATTCATGTTTAACCTACTTAAAGCATTAAATATATTAAAGAAAAAGGTAAAGGTTCCCGTCGCACGTATGTGTTAGTCATTCCCAAATTCTAGGGGTGTGTGTGTGCTCATCTCTGTTTCAAAGCCAAAGAGCCAGCGCTGTCCTAAGAAGTTTCCGTGGTCATGTGGCTGGAATGACTAAATGTTGAAGGCGCATGGAGCACTGTTACAAAGGTGGTTCCTCTTTTCCTACTTGCATTTTTATGTACTTTCAAACTGCTAAGTTGGCAGAAACTGGGACAAGTAATGGGAGGTCACTCCGTTATGCAGCGCTAGGGATTCAAACTGCCAAACTGCCTATCTTTCTGATCAATAAGCTCAGTGTCTTAGCCACTGAGCCACTGTGCCACTACATTCCTGTTATTAAACATATTAGGCTGCCTTAATTTATTATATTCAATGATTTTTCCTTTCTCTATAGGTTTCTTCACCCAACTTGTAGCTATCAATCCATAATTAAAGCCTTTATGAACACTTATATAAAACACAGGTTGGAATATATAACTCAAGCATTATCCCCCCCCCCCCCCAAAAGCATGTTTTGGATCCATACATTTGTTCCTAGATGGATCGTCATCCAAAATTCTCATTCATTATCTTCCTCCAATGCCAATTCCATCTTGAAGAGAACTAGGAAAGCAGCCTTGATTTTTGAGGGACAGCAATGTCCAGATAGACTGTCTATGGCTGTGAGCTGCTGTTTTCCTCCTTTATTTATGTTTTTTATCATTGCTCAGCTCAGCCACACAAGGCAAATTGTATTTAATAAATTAGCCTAAGGGATTCCGCAAGTGGTTTGAGTGCTATGCTTCCTCTAGTTAAGGAAAACATTTATATTCCTCTTCTCTTTGCCTTTCTTGCCAGAAAGGGTAACCAGAGGGCAGGGGCAGGGAACAAAAGGGGGTGCATGTGTGTATGTATGGGGGGGAGGGTGTTGACAGCTTTCTTCCCTCGGCCAAGGGGAAAAAATCCACTTCAGTCACAGGGGAGCCCTGTGGGCTGTGGGCGTTGGGAGGGGGGAAGAGGGAGCCTGAGCTGTTGGCCTTTCTTCCCTCTTGGGAGACTAGGCCGCCTCAGGCTGAAGGATCTACCACAGCTTTTTCTTAACAGAGCCACTCGCCACCCCCTTGCCGGTGTTGAACATTAAACTCCACCAACGGGCCTCTTTAACAGCTCCCCATGAAATAATAATTCATTATGCTGCTAGGAGGGAAGAAAGGGAGTGTAAGTATCTTGATGGGATTAGAGAAAAACCCCTGCAGAGATGATTTAGTAGCCGTGATAATTCACTTAATAGGAGCCTAGGGTAAATTGCCAGACATTGAAATGTAACTGAACCAGCCTTGGAAGGATGCACTGTAGGGCTGCATGGGTAGGATAACAGGCTTCATTAGCAATATTTAAGAGATTCCATATATGAATGAGTAATAAAAAAGCAGAATTATTTCATCCACCTCTTCTTGGTGGCCTTTAACTTTATCTGTCTGAATATCAAATTGGAAATGGCACGATAGCAACACATTTTGGAAACTGTTCTTTTAGCTGTTATTTATATGGTTGGTTTAGTTTCTCATTTGTTAACCTTTCAAAAGGAATATCTCTAAAACATGCATAACTGCACAATTGGAATTTGAAAGAAATTGCACAGAGAAAGGTAATAGCATAGATCCAACTGCCCAAAACAGAAGGTCTTTTTCTATTATATTTGGGATCTTGAAAATAATCTATTTTTGTAAGCAGTGTAAACTTCGGAGCAGAATTGTAGGGGCCGCATTTCTTATTACCTGAAGTTACAGATCTTAGATCCCAATCAAAATAGTAAAATGTAGCAACTAATTTCCATGTTAAGTTGCTTACAAGGAAAAATGTTTACTTCTATGATTGAAGGAAGTTAGCATAACTAATAGGCAAGTTAGAAAGGAAGCTGTTAATGAAAGCCTGCCTGTCTGATCAATACCAAACTTTTAAATCGTTGTTGTTGTTGTTAATATTCAACACTTATTTATGGAAATGGAAACCATTATACCTGAAACAAATGGGTAGTAGGCTTGAGGAAGAAATGCATGGACATAAAATACAAACTCTGCTTGCAAGGTATTTGACAAAGAGGATTTTTCTTTGAAAGGGTTTTGTATTTTTGAATTAGAAACAAACATCAGCATTGGCAATGGTGAGAGGGTTCCCACTTAATGTTTTAAGGAATGGGGAGGAGATGAACCCCAGGTGATGATGCCAAGTACCCTGGAAGGAACTGACGACTTCACCCCTCTTCCTCGGTGGTACCTCTGCCACTGTAGAGTTACCTGTAGAAGAAAGCTTTCTCTTTGGCTCTGTTTTAGGTGGGGAGAAGGGAAACAGTGAAGAGTGAAAGCAGAAGACAGTGAAGAGCAGTACCTTTTATTTTCTAGAGCTAGTCTAGCGATGCAGCAAAGCATGAACTAGTTTGCTCTCTTTGTGACTGGCTTGAGAAGGTTCAGAATTCTCTCTTCTTTTGTGCAGATCAAGGCAAGCTACTGGAGAAAGTAGATGGCCTCTATGTTTTCCTTTTCCCACTGAGTTGGCTGCAAGAGTCAAAGAGTACTAGCATCAAAGTATTATGCTCTTGCTTTTACATCACCAAAGGTGATGGAATAACATTTAGCCACATAGCTTTTCCCATAACAAGGAACTTGAGACATGTCTGAAAAGAAAACACAGGCAAAACAAGTGGAGGAACCAGTTGACTCTAACTGGTGTCCTCTGGCAGAACTTCCTGGCTGGAGTCATCAGATGGTTGAGGACTTTACCCTTAGCAACAATGTTGGATGGGGGAATAGATACCTCTTTAACTATTCTACTGCTGACTGAAAAATGTATATTCATGTACCAACCATTTTGCAGTTCATTCAACGATAGCTCCATAAATCATTTTCATCAATCATTTTATATGTTCTATCCATGTTGTATTCTTGGTAAAATACAGCTGTGGTTTATCATTGCCTTCTCGGGTGCAGTATGTTAATGCCTTTATCATTATCACTAAAATGGTCAGCTACCTTTAACAACTTCCTATATTGCTGCTGTCAAATAGAGGGGCCTGCTTGGTTTAGCCAGGCATCTGGGATGTACCTCATGCCTTGGGTGGGATTATATACTCTTGATTTACACTCTTCATGGATCTTCCCTTATCTATTCTAGCAACATCTCACAATGATGAGATGATACAGCGGAATTATAAAATTGAACTGCATTGGAAATATACTTTCAGCAAACTGTTTTGCAATGAATAGGAGAAGCAGAATGCTTTCTCCAGGGTATTACTGAAACTCATGCATTACACTGAAGAGTATAAAACTGTGAGATGAATTAAGGCTTTATTCATGTTCGAAAGCCTGGGGTACAGCTCCAACTGGTTTCCAAAAGTTATCAAATATGAATATGATCGAATGGGATAATTATCTTATCAAATTGGAGATAATTATAATTATATACCACTTTCTATTTGAGCTTATAACAGTGATGAATGGGTCATATACGTATGATCAATCCTCAAAATTCTAGCCATCTCAATATCCTGTGGTGATGCCATCACCATCTGCAACCTTCCTTGAAGGCTTTCTACAACCAAAGTCAATGAGGAATCTAGCAGGAGACATCCTTAACTAATGACTCATGGTGAATTGCTTAACAATGGCAACCAAAAAGCCACAATTTTATTGCTAAGTTGCATAGTCATATGCAGTGGTGAGATGCTGCTTGTGTAACAACCGGTTCGGTGAGAGAGCGCTTTGCATGCATGCCTAAAACCCTTGTGCGCGGCACTGAAAATGGAGCATTTAAAACCTCAGCTACTTACCTTCCAAGTCAGCAACAATAAGTAAAACAGTGAGTGGTGGGGGGAGGGGAATAAGCTGTGCCACGTGATTGAGATGAACTAGAAATCAGAAAATAAAGGACAGGATAGGGCAGGGGTAGGTGGGGCCAGCTGATCATTGATGCTACCAGTTTGTCCGAACCGGCTGAATACCAACTCTGGTTGTTATATATGCAAATGTTCCCTGTTACCAGCTCTCTGATTGGCTGGTCATTTGACAGTTGCTTTGGGCTCGAGTATAAATACCCTGACAGTTGCAGGGACGTTTTGAATCGCTGTCATCTCACAATAAACATCTTACTCTCTGATTCCATGGCTCCTGCGTCGTTCCCTCAACATATTTAACACTGGTCATATAATAATACATTTTATATACTGCATGGAATGATGGAAATTCTGGTCCTAACTGCCACTGCTAATTAAGGATTCCTTGTTTGGGGTTTTTTTTCTTGGTTCCACATGTTTCTTTTTGAATGCCCTGACAAGCCACTTAAAAAACATTTCAGATAAGATGGCTGCCAAATCCAATGAGTTACCTTTTTATATTTTGTCCCATGCATAGGCCATTTCCTGTGCTTGCCTGGACTGCTTTTGAAGCAGCTACGGGTGTCTTCCCAAAGGATGCAGCTACTTTAACATTTTGATGTGAGTCACTAAACTCATGATAATATACTTTACAAAGCAACACACACGCGCACACATCTGTGAGATGAGAGAATTAGAGCACCCTACAAATGTATGAAGTTGAAACAAATTGTTGCTGTGTTAGTCTTAACGCTGCGATTGGTTGATTGATTGATTACATTTCTGAATGTAAGGCCCATCTCCTTCAAACAGACACTTCTGATTCTAATTAAAATCATCTCAGATAGGTAAATTTGCAGCTTAATATACTGTATAAAATGCTGAAACAAGTTACTTATATAGAATATGGTCTCTTCCTATATAGCAAATTCTTATAGTCATAAGAATATTAACAATATAGTCAATTTACTTTATACAATATGAGTTTATACTGGCGTTTTTATTTTTATTTCTATTGTGCCGCTGTAGAGATGCTGTTTTATATAATACGATAAACCAGTTTGAAATGCAGCAAGGAGATTCTTCCTCAAATAAAACTAACGCTATTAATAACCACAACTGTCAATTCAGAACAAGACAAGTGTTTTAATAAATCTTCACTAATACCCCATACAAATATGAAAGAATGACTATCTTCCTCTGTTCCCAGGTGACCACTGCCTGTGATGACTTTGAATAATTCTCTCTAGTGGAAGGCAGCCAACTTGGTCCATTATTCCAGATGGCCAGCTCCAATTTGAAGTTCTGCAAATGGTCCTCGGCATTTAGGAAGGCTCCTTCAATTTTATTTCAGAGGCAGGGAAAGATTGACTAGTAAAACGGATACATTTTCTTACCTAAGTAACCAAAATTACATACCGAAATGCAAACATGTATTTTAGTAACTCACTATTTTAAAAGCTCCACTCACTTACCGTATATTCAAGGCACAAATAATTGCCTTTTAATTAAGAAAAGATGCAACAATGCCTTCTCAAGTATACTATTGTTCAGCCACCAATGAATTGGGAGGGGAAAGATGCTACAAGACATCCAACTATGTAAAGTTCTGATTCCCATAGAGGAAATACAATTTATGATGCTGTGATGTTATAGAAAATATTTTTTTTTAAAAAAAATGGCTGGTAAATAAGTAACAACAAAGTTACTTATATATAAAATAAAGTTCTACAAGCAATGTGTATCAGTCTCTGCAGTGAAAAACAATAATATTTATATATCCAAATAGATGTTTTACAGTTCCTTTGTAGTCCATGATAAATGGAAGGAAAGATGGCATGATGTCCTCCTGGAAAAAAAGGAACTGAATCAGTTATTTGGTAATGAAAACAGTTTGAATTACAGCATGGATCCTAAAATATACAGTAATTATTTTAGAAACATGATAGAGTAGGGAAAGTTGGTCAGCAAAGAGAAAAAGATGTGTTAGGGCACCATAGGCAAGAACGTATAACAGGATAATAGAGTTAGAAGGTATCTTGGAAGTCTTTTAGTCCAATCCCCTGCTCAAACAGGAAACCCTACACTGTTCCAGACAAGTGGCTGTCACGTTTTTTCAGACAAGTGGCTTAAAAATTCTAGTAATGGAGCACCCACAACTTCTGAATGCAAGCAATTCCACTATAGCACTAGCAATAGCAGTTAGACTTATATACTGCTTCATAGGGCTTTCAGCCCTCTCTAAGCGGTTTACAGAGTCAGCATATCGCCCCCACAGTCTGGGTCCTCATTTCACCCACCTCGGAAGGATGGAAGGCTGAGTCAACCTTGAGCCGGTGAGATTAGAACCGCTGAACTGAAGATAACAGTCAGCTGGAGTGGCCTGCAGTACCGCACCCTAACCACTGTGCCACCTCGGCTCACTAATTAATTGTTCTCACTGTCAGGAAATGTCTCCTTAGTTCGAGGTAGTTTCTCTCCTTGATTAGTTTCTATCCATTGTTTCTTATCTTGCCTTCTGGTCTTTGGAAAACAGGTTGACACAGTGGTAGGTTCCTACTGGTTTGGACAAGTTCAGCCGAACCGGTAGTGGTTTGGCGGCCTGGGTTGCTGGAACTGGCAGCAATCCAGGCCTGCCACACCTCTGAACCTATCTTGTTTTTCACTTCTGCGCATGCGCAGAACAATTTTTATTATGCTGCACATGTGCGCACAGTGTGCACCAAGCATGTGCATCATGCATCAAGTGTGCACAGCATGCGCAGCGGGCATAAAGCGCACACAGCACACGTCAAGCATCCACACGCGTGCATATGAGCGAACTGGTCTGCTGGAACCCACCCCTTTTTATGTCACCCCAGTCTTTATTTTCACTAGGCTAGACAAACCCAATTCCTGCAACCATTCTTTATATATTTTAGCCTCCACCCCGTTCATCATCTTTGTTGCTCTTTTCTGCACTCTTTCCAAAGTCTCTACATCTTTTTTATAATATGGTGACCAAAACTGCAGTATTCTATATGTAGGTCTTACTATGGATTTATAAAGTGGTACTAATACTTCATGTGATCTTGATTCTATCCCTCTGTTAATGCAACCTAGGATTGTGTTGGCTTTTTTGGCTGCTGCCATACGCTTCTGGTTCATAGTTAAGTGGTTGTCTTCTAGGACTCCAAGATCCCTCTCATAGTTACTTCTATTGTGTGTGTGTGGGGGGGGATGAAACTTTGATATTGGGTTTTCCTGATTAGATAGACTTGTTGTTATAGAAATGGCTAGTTTATACTATTATGTAAAAGTAAAACACTGAGGTTTGATGTTAATGCCTTATTATACTGCACCAAAGGCACTTGGAAGTAATGTCTTTTTTTCTCCCCCCACTTGCTTTCTCCAATTTCTTTTCCCCTCTCCCTTCCATAACTTCCCTACTATTTACTTTTGTATTTTCTTTGTATGTTATATTATATACTAATAAATTTGATAAATGTGAATTATTTCTATTGAGCTAGGTTTCACTTAAGCTGTACTTGTACATTCGGTTTTTCTTGCCTAAGTGTAAAACCTTATTTTTCTCACCATTGAATTTCATTTTGTTAGATTGTTCAAATCCATTGAGATCCATCTGGATCTTGAACTTATCTTCTGGAATGTTGGTTTTTCTAGCCAGTTTAGTGTCATCTGCAAATTTGATGAGTTCCCTTTCTATTCCCTTATTTAAATCATTTATGAAGATGTTGAAGATTACTGGGTCTAAAATGGAATATTTGGATACCACATTGCTTACTTTCTTCCATGTAGATGTACTTCCATTGAGGACTACATGTTGAGTGCAACTTGTCAGCCAGTTACAAATCCATCTAGTGGTGATGCTGTGTAGCCTACATTTTTTTTAGCTTACCAAGAAGTAGGTTGTGGTCTACTTTGTCAAGTAGACCACATCCTACTTCTGCCTTGCTGTAATCCAAGTATACTATATCCACTGCATTTTGCTGCTCCACTAATTTAGTCACTATGTCAAAGAATGAAATATTTGTTTCGTATGATCTGCTTTTTTACCTATGCCCCTAGGCACATTAATATTGTACAATACCAATTTTATTTGACATATAGTCAATAATGTAATATTAATCCATGAAAGGCTTAAACTGTGTTTCTCTCTCTCTCTCTTCTTTCTTTCTTTCTTTCTTTCTTTCTTTCTTTCTTTCACCTTACTGAGATACTGGAAAAGGAATATTTTTATTTCTTATTCACACATAATACTGATAGTGAACCCTTTTCATTTTCATACAGAGATATAGAGGTCCAGTGTTGAGAACAAATGGGTTGCTGCCAAGAAAACCTAAGGGTTGTGTCCATGTAAATATAAGGAGTTCATTTTGACCAAAAAGTGATTTTATCTTTACCTTACATAATAGTAATAATGTCCTTACAAATAAAATACATTATCAGTAGTAATATTATCATTCAGTATGATCACATTTTCATTCAATAGACTATTCTAAGATTATATACATTAGATTACAGGTACAAATTAGATTTCAAGTCAAAACCAGCTTTACATTTGACTTCTTATATTCTTAAGAGAGAAATTGGGTCAAGAGACTATTCTTATAGTCTACAAGTAAGTTCAATAAAACCAAATGTTAACAAGTGTTGAAACACACATTATAAATATGGTAGATGCATAGATAGACTGGATATTGGGGAAAGTGATGTTAAAGATTATGAACATTAAGATTTATATTAATCTATAAGCCTATTAAAGTCCAGTAAAACCTGTCCTTCAGACCTCCTGTTAAAAGATATTGCTTCCCTGAGGGGACCACTAAATTTAGGGCCAAATTATTTTCCCATAAAGAACAATGAAAAGAAAATGATTATATTAAGTCTACTTCTACTCTGGTTTCTTTTCAATGTTCTGCTAAAAGTGATTCCAAATAGTAAGATAATATTGATTCTGACCTTGTTAATGAATCTGAAGAATTTTAAGTAATGTCTGACTCATCTAAATCCATTCTGTATGAGTGTTAACTGAAAACCAACATTTCAACAAATTGTTAATGGCTTCAGTGTAGACACATTTGCACCCACAAGTTTAAAGCAGATGAGCATTTTGCATGAATATTACAACTGCAAAGCTTTTACTCCCAAATAGTCCCAAATAGTCTTTGATCAGCTTAAATCATGTCTTCATTCTTCAAGCTATCTTCTAATACCTCTTTTTAAAGAGGCTCACCAGTTCTTCAAGGAGAGGGGGGAAATATATAGGAGGAAAATTCCATTCTATTAGTAAATGCTGTATCATCAAGATACATACACCTGGAAAGAGTTGGCTGATTGAAAATTTCAAGCAAAAGAATTAGTTTGTACTTTCTTTATGATCTGACTGACAAGTAGTTCTTAAGCTGTTGCTAAAATGCCATTTTATGAATAACTCATGTGTTAATATATGGGAACATGCAATAATTTTTATGTACATCTGTGATAACTACCCCTCACCAAAGAGATACATTGAACAGTTGGTCACCTACCGGGAACTACACTAATTATGACTTGTGAATTACTTTCTCCATGAAATCACAATTTTTACAATGACTATATATAGATTATGAATTTTGCAGAAGGCTTATTGCCTGGGGTGAGACTTTAGCTGTTTAAGTACTGTTATCCTGGTAGAATATTCATTTAGATTTTCATGCTCTACTCAGCACCTTGACTGTCCTTAGAGTTTCACACTTGGATTAAAAATACATTGGATTCATCAAGCATATTGTTAGTAAAATGAACTGGGATTTCCCTACTGCATACCATGTTCTGCGATTTTCTGGCAGGAAATGAATTAGAGACCAAACAGATGTGTTAGAAACTTTTGCCGCATCTTTGCTTCAAGTAAAAACTGACCCGTAATTACTCATATACTTTACTATTGAGTTGTGAATAACAAAGGTGTACTAGCCTTCTGGTAATATGACTAATTTTTTTAGAAGTGCCCATTATTAGGGTTGTGCTTTGCAACAACCTTTTAATACTAAAATGAGAATGTTGCAGGTGATGATCATGCATACCTTCTATTCATGGATCATGCATATATCCATAGATTCATGCATATGTCCTTATATTAACAAACAAGGAATATTTTAATAGGTATAATGCATAATGTGCACATAATAGGTGTGTGACAGAAGTTCAGAAGTGACAGAATGTGGTAGGTGGCAAAAAAAAATCACTAAAAAATTCTTCTACAATACCTTTAATTATGATGGCATGAAGTTTATTAGCTGTTGAGATCAGAAGATTAAATATTTTTCAGAAGGTAGCTTCACTTTGGATGACCTGTAAAATAATAATTATTCATTGGTTGGACGTAGGAGGGAATTGCTGCAAATTTCCCTCTAATTTGAAGAATGTATGCAGAAGACATGGAGGCAGTAATGGTAAAAGATAAAGCTGCCTCACACTGAGCTTGACATCTAGAAATCTCTTGGAGATCATCATGCAGTTTTCCTGGCAACAATATGAAGATAGTTTGGTACTGCCTTTTTCCAGGATGTTTTTCAAAATCCCGGTGTAGCTTACAGCTCTGAGATTTCCAAATACGAAGCTGGGATGATCCTACTTAGGTTGGTTTTTTTAAGATTGTTGAAGATGAGCTACGTTCTTCATAGCCAACAAAAATAAAAGTCAAATATTGACTTCTTCAATGCTCAAAGATTCTTTTAGAAGATCTATCCACTGACCTGAACTAACCCACCTGGAAGATCAGCATCCTTACTTCCCTTTGACCAAATGAAATGGCTTTGGGCAAAGCTGCTATTGCAGGCAGATTGGCCACATTTTGAAGATCATGTTATGTCTGCTAAATAAATAGAACATTGAAGAGGATGTTTCTACTTCATAATCCCAGATGCTTGTGCACAGATTGTGAAAGTTGTGGGTAAAACTCATTTCCTGGCCATTTTTGGTCCATGAACCCAAGAAAATGATGTGCCTGATGGTAATAAGGCCTTTCCTTGAGCAGGACAAACTATGCTAAGAATATGCTTAGGATTGTAAGAAATTGTTATGCTTAGATACCAGTAGTATAAAAACAAAAGATTTGGGAATGGAACAAATCTGTGCCAAGTTGCTTCATATTGTAGAAGAAAATTAATCATATTTGTATGAAAAAAAAAATCATAAGCCTGAAGCTTTAGAGGGAATTGTACAATTGACAATCAAATGGAGCTTAAAGGGAGTGATGAGGTTTTCAGCTAAAAGACCTGAAATAATAATAATAAAAAAGAAGTGTTATAGTGGGAAAAAATGTCAACAGTAAATCATAAGATTTTGCCCTACTGAGCTACTTGCCAGCTCTACAGCTTCCTGGGTTCTTATTACAGGAAAAGACTAACTTTCATGGTCAATAAAACTTTAGAAATGCATGTAGGGATGTAAATCATATATTGTGACATCCCCCCCCCCCAAATGACTAATTGTACAAGATAAATGATGGAAGTATGGGGTCCTCGCCTGGTAATCTATTCCTTCATTTGTTTTAAGATAAGTTATTACCATTCTGTTTGTTCCAGGAGATGCACATCCGTTTCTCCCATTTAACAGAAAATGAAGGTTTAAAAGACTGAAGTATTCTTGTCTCCCAGCTCCACTTCCTATCTTTAAAGTGTTTCGTAGGGATGCTCAGAAAGATCTTGGAACATGCAAGCAACAAGCCCATTTCTGAAGTGGAAGAGCCAGGCCTAGCTGCCCAAATGACTTACTGTAGTCCAAAACAGAACAGGTGGTGGCCAGATTGAATCTGTTGTTGTTGGAATGATTTGATTTATAAACAGGGTGATAAAATTTTATGGCAAGGACTCAAGGAACATGGGGAAGTTGCAAGATCCTAGAGTAAAAGTCATTTCCCTTGTAAATCTATCTTAATACTCTGAGTTGTGAAGCATAAAGCAGAAAAATAAATTGAATGTTATCCTAAATATAAGTTTACACACCCATTATTAAACATGTAGTTGCAATGACAGACATTTATTTATGTTATGCATTTGCAGATATTTAAGGGCTTTTATTTGCATAAGACTGTAGATCTGTCTACTCGGAGATATTTATATTGCTTGGTGTAGCATTACTTTTGAACATGTATGCATAAGCATCTTCATTATGTTTACAAATTACAAATACACACACACACACACACACACACACACACGTATTTGTGTGTGCTGTGGCACAATGGTTAGGATGCAGTATTGCAGGCTGACGCCGCTCATTGCCAGGAGTTCGATTCAAGGTTGACTTAGCCTTCCATCCTTCTGAGGTTGGTAAAATGGGGACCCAGATTGTTGGAGGCAATATGCTGACTCTGCAAACCTTTCAGAGAGTACAGGAGAATATATAATAAAAACATAATTATGTATACTGCATATATAGCAATACACACGCATACCCGTACTTTATATGGTTTATATTAGGATTATATTTCATTATATGTCGCTGCAATTTGCCTCCTGCTTTTCCATGGTGAAGATTCTAGTTCATTGGCCTCCTGCAATATCACAGATTATGCTTGATCCCTTGTCTTGAAACATGACCCTAAAAACATAAAGAGATCATTTTGACAGCCTGTTTGTTTAGGCCAGTTCTGACTTGTCATCCCATTTCACGTGCCTATATAGCTAAGATTTCTCTGATAAAGAGACCATTCCCTGTATTATTAAATTAATGAAATACCATATGAAGAGATTGATAAATCTGTTTCTCAGTTTAAAAATACAGAACGTTAAACAAGCATGCAGTCCTCACATGTCTCATACCCACCCTCTCCCAGATTCTGGAGCATGCAAATGTTTAGCAAATGCATCGTGGTGCCATATTTCCAGCTCAGCTGATGTATCGATCTCAGGGAATTTTGAGATATAAACTTCAATTTGGCTCTCCGTCATTGAGTGGACACTGCCACCAACGGCTGTGACTCCCAGTTATTTGTTGTGGCTGTTTTGCTGTCCCTGTTTGCACATTAATCCAGTGACAATTAGGTGTCAGCTTGCGTTGATTCTACTCACTGATAGCCTTGGGCTGTGCACTTGAAGCCCTAATCAGGAGTGTAAACTCTGCTATATTTCAATTTGGAGAAGCGCTCTTCCGCTAAGAGGCCCCTGGCACTGCGATAAATAAAACGCCTATTTACTCTATCGCCACACTTAGACATCTAATGCACTTACTACCAGCCCCCTAATCATAGCCTCTAGTTAAATCCGCCTATAAATCACTCCATTCTCATCCTGCAGATTAGTGAAGCCATTTCCCCCAAACCCCACAATGAACACTGTTTCCTTTTCTTGTTAGTCAAAAGCTAGATGATTTTTATTAGGTTAAAGACGAGCTCACAGATGGTAAATCGCAGGGAGAGAAATGAGGTGGAGAGTTACATGGTGCAATGCAAGCATTGGTGGGGAAGGAGGGGGTACAGCAAGAGCAGAATCAAATGAGGAAGCAAACAACCACCGTCATCATCCTTTTATGTGCTTACCCAGCCCCCCCCCCCCAGCCTCCTCTTTTCTTCCTCCTCTCCCCCCTTCTCTTGCATTAATTACATTCCATGTTCCATTACATGCTTGGCACAGGAGGACATGGGATGAGAAAGTCCCCCCCCCCTCCACACAAACGCAAGAGATTAGATTCTGGTCAAGGAAGGCATGGTGGAGAGGGCAAAAAGAGAGAAGGTTGTCTACACTGTGAGATTTATTCCAGCTAACCTCTGACTGAAGGATGACTTTGCTGCATCTGAACATCTGGGAATCATGTGGCCATCACGAGAATCAGCAAGCATGCCATTCAAATTGCAACCACTGAAGAAGGCCAAGCAAATGTTCTCGGGAAAATGTGCAAAGCAGTAACAGGCTAAACAATATCCATTTATCCACCAATATATCTGCCCATATTTTCCCCCAAAATAGCCTTGATAAGAAAATTGCTACTGCTCAAGTATATACAGTAGCTTAAAAAAAAATAATTGGAGTTTTTAACCCATGTATTTTTCTCTTGCTTTTCCTAACATTCCTTCTGTTTATGAAATAAAAATGACAGAATTTCATTTTTAGTGGTCTATTCCTTGCCAAACATTAGAGGCACTGAAAGGTTTGGCAAAGCAAATGTTGATTTGGACAGAAGTGGTATCATTTGTTCCATGTTTATTTTGAGGACAGATAAAAAACCTTTACTATCTTGCTTCCACTACCCAATTAGGACTTTTTGTATTATATTAAGATTTGGAGTTATAATGACCCAATTGCCTCAAATTGTCTCTAACTGGCGGCAGACTTGAGGGATCAGGCTGTCTGTGGGGTACAGTAAAAAGAAATGATGGCTATGGTCGTGCGATCAAACTTCACCTCTTCTTTTTACACAAAATTATAAAACTCAGGTAGAACGTCATTCACACCATCAAGGCTATCATCTTTTCTGATGACTTTTCATTCCAAACTGGTGTGCATAAGCATTAATGGAGTTTAGAATAGAAGAGAATAACATAGTTGGAAGGGACCTTGGAAGTCTTCTATCCCCTGCCTAAACAGGAAACCCTATACCACTTCAGACAAGTGGTTATCCAACATCTTCTTAAAGACTTCCAGTGTTGGGCATTTACAACTTCTGGAAGCAAGTTGTCCCACTGATTAATTGTTCTGTCAGGAAATTTCTCCTTAGTTCTAAGTTGCTTTTCTCGATTAGTTTCCACCTATTGCTTCTTGTCCTACCCTCAGGTGCTTTGGAGAATAGTTGACTCCCACTCCTTTGTGGCAACCCCTGAGATATTGGAACACTGCTATCATGTCTCCCCTAGTCCTTCTTTTCATTAAACTAGGCATACCTTGTTCCTGCAGCCATTCTTCATATGTGTTAGCTTCCAGTCTCCTAATCATCTTTGTGGCTCTTCTCTGCAGTCTTTCTAGAGTCTCAAGGTCAAGTTTGCTTGACCTTGGCCTAGTCTAATGCGTGGATCAAGCTATTGCAGTTTGTAACTCATGATCACTGATGCAGTCTTTTGTGTGAAATCAGCCATTTTACCTTGGTTAGAAAACCATGGCTTAATATGATACAGAAGTGGCTTAGAATAAGTCAGGCTTAGCAAATTGTACTCTTAGAGCTAGGCTTTGGGGTTATAAACATTACATTAATACCTTGGGTAATGTTTTAAGTGAACATGTGGGAAAGGCACGTTTGTTGGTTGGCAAAGGATGTATATATTTTTCTATTATGTGAATTTTGCATGGCTTGGTTGGGGGGAGGTTTATATGCAGTTTTTAATTCACATGTAAATGAAGTTACGCCATGTCAGTTCATATGTCTGTTGATCTGTTGTATGAATCCAATTACAGAGAATAAAACAGTGAATTAAAATGAAATGGAAACAGAATAATTTAAAATAGTTTAAATGATTCTCTCTTGGAAGACCATAATCTGGAGACAGGTTATCTTGCAGTATTATGTTTATTTGCATATGCAAAAGCAAATCTAGGTTCACAGCAAAATTAAATCAAATTGTCTTCTAAAATCCTTTACTAGTCCTGATTAAATTCTCCAAATGTTCTTTCTCACAGTCTACCAGCTAAAGCAAAACTGGTTTCAATCATATTTCAACAAATGTGTCTGACTCTTCTACCCAGTGTAGTAAGAATACCCAGCTTGCCTACTGGAGTTCATTGCTATTGGTAGAGCTCTGCCAAATGGAGAGAAAGACACACGGCACATCTTCAGTTTCCATAAAACAGTGACGTTTATGAATTTTATTGGGTTCTTGGAAACATTTGGAATTTTGAGACCATATTATGGGAACCCTCACAAAATGACTAGCATGTAGCCTTGGCTACTCATGTTATGGTAAGTCAGTTTTATTCATTTACCAGATATCTCACATGTGATTTTGTTTCTTAATACATGTCTCCTGATCACCAGGACATTCCTCTATGACTAAATCCATTTCTTCTGTTTTCTCAGCAAGTGCAAGACTTTTAAAGGGAGCATTATTGATAGGCAATAAGGCATGTGTTTGCATATACATTGATGCCCATGAGTGCAATATTGGGGGCAGTAGCAATAGAGTAGCATTGAGAATGAAGTCTGACTAGACTACTAGGAAGATGCATGTTAGCCATAATCTAATTAAATGAATTAATTTAGTGAGACAAGTACATTCAATCTACATTGTCAGTTTGATTTTTTTTTTAAAAAAAATTGTATGTGAGGATAACTAAAAGTCCATTGAATTGCAATATCCATTTAAAAGTATCCAGTTCAATTTAATGCATTACATGAATTCGGGTATTCAGTTCAAAGATTGAGTTTGAAAGGGTTATTTGATTGAATTGCTTTGAAGCAAAGCTTCTAATCAAAAACTTTGCACAGACCAATTATATACCTCAACACAATCATTCTTGTTCAAATATCAATGTCAGGGTTTTCTTCAGAAAAGAGGTTCAAGTAATCAAGAGGAAATGAAGAAAGAAATGTCCAGATCTGGAGAATTATCACTACTTTGTCTCATTTTTATGATAGCATCCAAGGAGCCAGCTTTCACGCTTTTTTGTATGAAAAATGGCACAGTGGTTCACAAATCCCTCTAATTCATAACAGTTGGATTCTCATCTCATATATGCTTAATTCATGTGGTGCCCCTACAGTCTTCATATCTCCCTACATCGTCTATCCAGACTTCTTTATCTGAGTCCAAATAAATGAGGTGGGGGTGGGGAAGCAGAGTTTCCGCTGGCTTTGCTGATATCAAAAAATTGAGAGAAATTGAGATTGACCTGCCATCAAGGAGGAAGTCTTAACATCCAGCATCCCTCTCGGAGAAGAACTGTAATGGAAGTTTGGAAAATGTGGTAACCAAAATGGAATAGATAGCAAACAGCTAGTAAAGACGGATGAAGAAAGCATGGCTAGAGATCCTAAAACGGTTTAGGCAGTTTTTATATTGCTGAAGGTTTATTAGTTGAGTGGTCTGAAGCCCATAAAGCAAAGCAAGGCCTAATTTAAGGAATAATATTGAAGACCAGAAGAAGCTCAAGAGGGCCAAGAAGAAGGTAAGAAAAATCACATGTAAGTACCATTAAATGGTGCACATAGATGTTAAACCTATGTCAATACTACACCCACACAGAGACAAGGGCTTAATGCTAACTAAATTTTGAATTCTGAAAAACAAATATGCTATTGGAGCATTCTAAAGACAAGTGGTTTTCCCATCTAATAAGCTAAAGCCAGGGAGAAGGAAGGACTAATTCACAATAGTATGCAGTGCAATTAGCTTTGCTTGATGTTGAGAAACCAGAAGTATTTTGCTGTTTGAGTTGCCTTATCCAAAGATTGAATAAGCAACAAGAAGTTCAATATGCTGTTGAGGGCATCAATGCGGGCAATTCATCAGGGTGATCAAAGTCACATCTGCTGTTCTGTGTGGCCAGGCAGGATGATGCATTTGCACAGTTGTGGCTACCGTTAGCACTTTTTTTTTGATACACATACGCTCATCATGGCTACACCAGATATAGTTTCGTACTGAATATTAATCAAGTTATTGGAATTTGTATGTGCTTTCTGTGGCAGCTCAGCTAAGGCAGTTTGCTCAGTTTACACCACTCAATAAACTAGAAATTACCTATATAAACTTGGTTAAAATGGCATACCCTAAGCTAAAATATGATATCCCCCTTCTGTCATGTAACATAAGCAAAATGGTAACTTGCTTTGGTTTAACATGTAGGATTAATTCAAGTTTCTGTAGTTTGATCATAGATATACAATGGCTTAATACAGTCTTGACCCAGAATTCTCTCCTCCTGAACCCCACATTTTCACTAAGAGCAGGCCTTGTGAAGCTGATCAGCTCTAGCTTTTAGAAATCCACAGGATCACAAAATGACAGCAGAAGAATAAATAACTCTTTATGCTGCTCTCCAGTGGTTATCCAGATTTCTGTAGGCCAACTAAGGTGGAATCATAATCTATTGTTGTTGTTGTTAATTGCAAAATCATATCCGACCCATCGCGATCCCATGGGCAACATTCCTCCAGTCCTTTCTCTACCATCCTCCGGAGTCCATTTAAGCTCACGCCTACTGCTTCGGTGACTCCATCCAGCCACCTCATTCTCATTTTATTGTTGTTGTTGTTATTGTTAGATGCAAAATTGTGTCTGACCCATTGCGACCACATGGACAATGTTCCTCCAGGCCTTCCTGTCCTCTACCATCCTCTGGAGTCCATTTAAGCTCACGCTGACTGCTTCAGTGACTCCATCCAGCCACCTCATTCTCTGCCGTCCCGTTTTTCTTTTGCCCTCAATCTTTCCCAGCATTAGGCTCTTCTCCAGTGAGTCCTTCCTTCTTATTTGGTGGCCACAGTATTTTGCATTTCATCTTCAGGATCTGGCCTTCTAAAGAGCAGTCAGGGTTAATCTCCATGTCAAACCCAGTCAGGGTTTGATCGCCTTGCAGTCCAAGGGACTCGCAAGAGTCATCTCCAGCACCATAGTTCAAAGCTCATTTTATTATTTACCTATAATTCAAAAGATTTGGGAAAGTATGGGCACTTTGTGGCCTAGTTTAGCTGATTTTTTTATGCTTTCATCAGTTAATACAATGTTTTTCAAACTTGGCAGTTCAGGGATTGAAGGCATTCTAAAGATGCAAAGATTGAAATAAAGGCTTCTTCGGCCCAGTTGGAAGTCCTGCAACAGCCCCCTATCAACCCCTGGATAGCCTCCTTTGAATGTCTGTAATCTTCTCCACATTCCACTCTGAACACAAGTCTCTTCCTCATTTTTTTCTGCTTTATGGTCCATCTTGCTGGATAAGGAGCTATGGGGAACCCAAAAACATTTGGCTATCTTTGAGCTGCCTTAATAAAAGTATCAGTGTAAAAGAAAATTTAGGTTTTCGTGTATTCCCCCTCTTACAACCAACATGAGTAACTTTCCCTTTTGTATCGCATTTACTCAGGATAAGAGCATTGAGGCTTGAAGTCCAATAAAAAGGCCAGAAGCCATGGATCTGTTATAGGGGAGAAGGGGAGGGGGGTCCCCCAGGGAAACAGTATGTAAACAAAGACCAGCTCTGTAGCCTTTACACCTCGCTTTCATCCTCTTTTCTTGCCTGGATCTCAGGTGGAATTAAAGGGATTAAAGCGGAGAGTAAATGAGGCGAGTGTGCAAAATGACTCCTTTCTCAACCAAACGGCATGTTCCGTGCTGGGGAAATGAGATACACATTAAATCTCATCCATCCACCGCCTGTGGCCACCAACGTGTACCTGCCTACTTAGCCCAAGGGTTAATTAATTGAGGCTTCAATGCACTATTGCAAGAGCATTAT